>NW_020528267.1:0-15303 GCF_003368295.1 Carassius auratus | reverse complement strand
GTAGGTCGAAAAATTCTGTTCAGTCATTTCTGTGCGGCTCGGTCCAAAGATCGTCTGAGGAAATTTTGAGAAGAATTGGGCCACATTTGAAGGAGGAGTAGCGAAAAAACGGAATACTGTACTTTTCTTAATGGCCTTCACTGTAATGGCAGGAA
The DNA here is from genome assembly GCF_003368295.1 of Carassius auratus. Classification (NCBI taxonomy): domain Eukaryota; kingdom Metazoa; phylum Chordata; class Actinopteri; order Cypriniformes; family Cyprinidae; genus Carassius; species Carassius auratus. Next base: position 15,148 of record NW_020528267.1, on the reverse strand, counting down.
TTTTAATGTAACTATTCAATGTGATCAGCGTGAAGAGAGGAATCAGGTGTACTAAGTTTTATCTTGATAGAAGAAGGTGTTCAAAAGTTATAAGGAAAAATGTGCATTTATGCTATCTCATGACCCATAGGTGGCGCTGTGCCCCAATTCGGCATGAACCCTCAGATCATGGTGTTGGATGAAGTGTATCAAGTTTAGTTTCGATTGATCAATGTTTGGCCGAGATACAGCCTCTTAACCGATTTTGGGTCGACCTCGTTATGTTCACAATTTAATAACTTTTGAACAAAGACGAAATATCAAAAAATTTGTTTCAGTCATTTCTGTGCGGCTCGGTTCCGAGATCGTCTGTGGTCAATTTCAGAAAAATCAAACCACTTTTGAAGGAAGGAGTAGTCGTTTAAACGAAACACTTAATTAGCTTAATAGCAATTATTGTAATGGGTAGAACTTAATGTAAGGTATAGAATGTAATCTCCATGAAGAGCGTAATCATGTGTACTAAGTTTTATCTGTCTAGACCAAAGGGTTCAGGAGTTATTAAAGTTTTAAAAACTGAATTTTTGAACTGGTGGTGGCGCTGTAGAGTTGGTCTTAGAGACCCCAAAGTTGGTCAGATCACTATTGGTGACCATCTCTAGAAGTGTGCCAAATTTCCATCATTTTCCCATGTTTCCTTCATAGGGCTAGCATAGTGATCAGATTGTTTTTGCTCGAAAATCTAAAGCAAAAACAATCGCCTAAATTAAAGCTGCAAGCAGCCTTTCTGGGGCCAAGCCCTTATTGCTCTTTGCTTTAAGGTTTTTCAAGCAACTTTTTCAGCACTTTTACAGAACAGATAGATTCAGAATTACAGATAAGGTGAAATCAGAAGGTCTGATGAGAACGAACGCAGAATGAAGTTACAAAACACACTTATTTTTGATCCCATTTTAAGAAACTTTTAGTACAGCTCTTACCATGTAATAAAGGAATTGAAATGACAACTTATACCCAATTTTAAACTTTTCCCATACAGGTTTCGAACCCACAACCTCACAGGTTCAGAACCAACGCCTTAGCTAAGTGTGCCACATTAGTTGACACACAATTTACATGGCACAGAAGAGAGGTTAAGGTGTGAGAATGATCTCTCACAAGCCCGAAGTAGCATTTTAGCCAGATTAGCATGCTACGCTAAAAATGCTAACATTGTCAAAGTTAACCAGATTGCTCAGAGACCCATTAGAGTGAATAGAAAGTGTTAGCATTTTAGCTAATTAGCATGCTAAGCTAATTAGCATAAATCAACAAGCACAGGCACGGTCAACTTCGGAGCTGTACATCTCTGGAACGGGAGTGAATATCAAAAATCTGTTCAGTCATTTCTGTCAGGCCCGGTCTGAAGTTCATCTGATAAAACTTTTGAACAAAATTGAACAAGATTTCAGGGAGGAGTAGCGAAAAAACTGTATTTCATTCCATTCAATATGGCGGACAGACGCCATGTTGGAAAATGACAATTGAGACATCCTCAGAATCGGCATAACCAAAGGAATAAAATGACATAAAAATAACAAAAATCGATCAACATTTACAGTAGTTATAAGGGGTTTTGCAAGAATCGTTATATCTCTTGAACACTAGGTGGCGCTGTCTTCCAACTTCCGGGGTACCTTCCGGCACATGGTGTTGATGATGCCTATCGATTGTTGTGAAGATTTGTACAGTAGTTCAAAAGTTATAGCAATTTTTGACAAATTTCAAAATGGCGGACGGGTGGTCCAGGTGGTCTTGACAAAATTGACATCCACAGATTCGAAATGATCTACAGAAACCATAGACATCAAGATCATAATTTTCTGATGAATTGTTCAGAAGTTATAAGCAAAAAAGTGCATTTTTGGTATCTCAACACCCATAGGTGGCGCTGTTCCCAAATTTGGCATGGACCCCCAGATTATGGTGTAGATGAAGTGTACCAAGTTTGGTTTCGATTGATCAAAGTTTGGCTGAGATACAGCATCTCAACCGATTTGAGGTCAACCTCAGTAAGTTCACAGCATCATAACTTTTTTTTCAATTAGTGTTCAAAAAATTCTGTTCAGTCAATTCTGTGCAGCTCAGTCCAAAGATTTTATGTGCCAAATTTCAGAAGAATTGGACCAATTTTGAAGGAGGAGTATTGTTTAGACTGAATACTGTACTTTCAAAATGGCCGCTACTGTAATGGGAGGAGTCTTAATGTAAGATATGGAATGGAATCTCCATGAAGAGACAAAATAGATGTACTAAGTTTATTTTCATAGAATTAGTGGTTCAAGAGTTATTAACGTTTGAATGTTGAATTTTTGAACTGGTGGTGGCGCTATAGAGTTTGGCCTAGAGACCCCAAAGTTGGTCAGATCACTATAATGACCAGTTCTACAAGTGTGCCAAATTTCATCATTTTCCCATGTTCCCTTCATAGGGCTGCCATAGACTCCCATTAGACGAGAAGAAGAAGAAGAAGAAGAAATAAAATTAAAGCTGCAAGCAGCCTTTCTGGGGCCAAGCCCTTATTGCTCTTTGGCTTTTAAGGGTTTTTCAAGCAACTTTTTCAGCACTTTACCAGAACAGATAGATTCAGAATTACAGATAAGGTGAAATCAGAAGGTCTGATGAGAACGAACGCAGAATGAAGTTACAAAAACACACTTATTTTTGATCCCATTTTAAGAAACTTTAGTACAGCTCTTAACCATGTAATAAAGGAATTGAAAATGACAACTTTATACCCAATTTTAAACTTTTCCCATACAGGTTTCGAACCCACAACCTCACAGGTTCAGAACCAACGCCTTAGCTAAGTGTGCCACATTAGTTGACACACAATTTACATGGCACAGAAGAGAGGTCAAGGTGTGAGAATGATCTCTCACAAGCCCGAAATAGCATTTTAGCCAGATTAGCATGCTACGCTAAAAAATGCTAACATTGTCAAAGTTAACCAGATTGCTCAAGAGACCCATTAGAGTGAATAGAAAAGTGTTAGCATTTTAGTTAATTAGCATGCTAAGCTAATTAGCATAAATCAACAAGCACAGGCACGGTCAACTTCGGAGCCGTACATCTCTGGAACGGGAGTGAATATCAAAAATCTGTTAGTCATTTCTGTCAGGCCCGGTCTGAAGTTCATCTGATAAAACTTTGAACAAAATTGAACAAGATTTCAGGGAGGAGTTGCGAAAAAACTGTATTTCATTCCATTCAATATGGCGGACAGATGCCATGTTGGAAAATGACAATTGAGACATCCTCAGAATCGGCATAACCAAAGGAATAAAATGACATAAAAATAACAAAAATTATCAACATTTACAGTAGTTATAAGGGGTTTTGCAAGAATCGTTATATCTCTTGAACACTAGGTGGCGCTGTCTTCCAACTTCCGGGGTACCTCCAGCACATGGTGTTGATGATGCCTATCAATTTTTGTGAAGATTTGTACAGTAGTTCAAAAGTTATAGCAATTTTTGACAAATTTCAAAATGGCGGACGGGTGGTCCAGGTGGTCTTGACAAAATTGACATCCACAGATTCGAAATGATCTACAGAAACCATAGACATCAAGATCATAATTTTCTGATGAATTGTTCAGAAGTTATAAGCCAAAAAGTGCATTTTTGGTATCTCAACACCCATAGGTGGCGCTGTTCCCAAATTTGGCATGGACCCCCAGATTATGGTGTAGATGAAGTGTACCAAGTTTGGTTTCGATTGATCAAAGTTTGGCTGAGATACAGCATCTCAACCGATTTGAGGTCAACCTCAGTAAGTTCACAGCATCATAACTTTTTTTTCACTAGTGTTCAAAAAATTCTGTTAAGTCAATTCTGTGCAGCTCAGTCCAAAGATTTTATGTGCCAAATTTCAGAAGAATTGGACCAATTTTGAAGGAGGAGTATTGTTTAGACTGATTACTGTACTTTTCAAAATGGCTGCTACTGTAATGGGCGGAGTCTTAATGTAAGGTGTGGAATGGAATCTCCATAAAGAGACAAAATAGATGTACTAAGTTTTATTTTAATAGAATTAGTGGTTCAACAGTTATTAACGTTTGAATGTTGAATTTTTGGACTGCTGGTGGCGCTATAGAGTTTGGCCTAGAGACCCCAAAGTTGGTCAGATCACTTATAATGACCAGTTATACAAGTGTGCCAAATTTCATCATTTTCCCATGTTCCCTTCATAGGGCTGCCATAGACTCCCATTAGACGAGAAGAAGAAGAAGAAGAAGAAGAAGAAGAATAATAATAATAATAATAATAAAACATACAGATACAATAGGGGCTACAGCCCTCTGGGCTTGGCCCTAATAATAATAAAACATACAGATACAATAGGGGCTACAGCCCTCTGGGCTTGGCCCCTAAATATAGCTGCAAGCAGCGATACCGGGGCCAAGCCCTGAAGGGCTGTAGCCAGAGCAACGAGCGGGACGAAGCAAAACGGCCGAAACGCTAACGTACGTCAGGACAACAGATCGGTTTCAAAAGTAGAGAAGTTTGAAATTGAACAGAACTTTAGATGAGAAAGACCAAAAACATTTTTGATTCAAGGCGAACACACTCAGGAAATGCAAAGGCTTGGACAGAAGCAACATTAACTGCCCTTGATCCGAACCCATGAACTCAGAAACAACATTAACTGTCCTGGATTCGAACCCATGACCTCAGAAGCTCAGAACCAGCGGCTTAACATACTGCACCACTGAGTCTTTACACATCCAGTGGAGCTGCAGAAGAAAGGTTAAGGTGTGAGGATGAGGTCACTAAAGAAAGTTGCCTAGCATTTTAAGGTAGTTTAGTCAATCCTGGCAAAATTTACATCCATAGATTCGGCATGACCCGAGGAATAGAAAGACACCAAGATCATGATTTTCCAACTAATTGTTCAAAAGCTATAAGCAGAAATGTGAATTTTGGTATCTCACGACCCATAGGTGGCGCTGTTTCCAACTTTGGGATATATTCTCAGTTCATAGTGTTGATGAAGTGTAGCGAGTTTTGTGGCGATTGATCAAAGTACGGCCGAGATATAGCCTCTCATTCAATTTCGATTCAACACTATTAACTTCAGAGCATCATAACTCTTTTTTTGACCAGTAGGTCGAAAAATTCTGTTCAGTCATTTCCGTGCGGCTCGGTCCAAAGATCGTCTGAGGAAATTTTGAGAAGAATTGGGCCACATTTGAAGGAGGAGTAGCGAAAAAACGGAATACTGTACTTTTCATAATGGCGGTTCACTGTAATGGCAGGAATTTTAATGTAAACTATTCAATGTGATCAGCGTGAAGAGAGGAATCAGGTGTACTAAGTTTTATCTTGATAGAAGAAGTTGTTCAAAAGTTATAAGGAAAAATGTGCATTTATGCTATCTCATGACCCATAGGTGGCGCTGTGCCCGAATTCGGCATGAACCCTCAGATCATGGTGTTGATGAAGTGTATCAAGTTTAGTTTCGATTGATCAATGTTTGGCCGAGATACAGCCTCTTAACCGATTTTGGGTGGACCTCGTTATGTTCACAATTGAATAACTTTTGAACAAAGATGAATATCAAAAATCTGTTCAGTCATTTCTGTGCGGCTCGGTCCGAAGATCGTCTGTGGCAAATTTCAGAAAAATCAAACCACTTTTGAAGGAGGAGTAGCGTTTAAACGGAAACACTTAATTAGATTAATAGCAATTACTGTAATGGGTGGAAACTTAATGTAAGGTATAGAATGTAATCTCCAAGAAGAGAGTAATCATGTGTACTAAGTTTTATCTGTCTAGAACAAAGGGTTCAGGAGTTATTAAAGTTTCAAAACTGAATTTTTGAACTGGTGGTGGCGCTGTAGAGTTGGTCTTAGAGACCCCAAAGTTGGTCAGATCACTATTGGTGACCATCTCTAGAAGTGTGCCAAATTTCATCATTTTCCCATGTTCCCTTCATAGGGCTAGCATAGTGATCGATTGTTTTTGCTCGAAAATTCTACCAAAAACAATCGCTATTAAAGCTGCAAGCAGCCTTTCTGGGGCCAAGCCCTTATTGCTCTTTGGCTTTTAAGGGTTTTTTCAAGCAACTTTTTCAGCACTTTTACAGAACAGATAGATTCAGAATTACAGATAAGGTGAAATCAGAAGGTCTGATGAGAACGAACGCAGAATGAAGTTACAAAAACACACTTAATTTTTGATCCCATTTTAAGAAACTTTAGTACAGCTCTTAACCATGTAATAAAGGAATTGAAATGACAACTTTATACCCAATTTTAAATTTTCCCATACAGGTTTCGAACCCACAACCTCACAGGTTCAGAACCAACGCCTTAGCTAAGTGCGCCACATTAGTTGACACACAATTTACATGGCACAGAAGAGAGGTCAAGGTGTGAGAATGATCTCTCACAAGCCCGAAATAGCATTTTAGCCAGATTAGCATGCTACGCTAAAAAATGCTAACATTGTCAAAGTTAACCAGATTGCTCAAGAGACCCATTAGAGTGAATAGAAAAGTGTTAGCATTTTAGTTAATTAGCATGCTAAGCTAATTAGCATAAATCAACAAACACAGGCACGGTCAACTTCGGAGCTGTACATCTCTGGAACGGGAACGAATATCAAAAATCCGTTCTGTCATTTCTGTCAGGCCCATTCTGAAGTTCATCTGATAAAACTTTTAACAAAATTGAACAAGATTTCAGGGAGGAGTAGTGAAAAAACTGTATTTCATTCCATTCAATATGGCGGACAGACGCCATGTTGGAAAATGACAATTGAGACATCCTCAGAATCGGCATAACCAAAGGAATAAAATGACATAAAAATAACAAAAATCGATCAACATTTACAGTAGTTATAAGGGGTTTTGCAAGAATCGTTATATCTCTTGAACACTAGGTGGCGCTGTCTTCCAACTTCCGGGGTACTTCCGGCACATGGTGTTGATGATGCCTATCGATTTTTGTGAAGATTTGTACAGTAGTTCAAAAGTTAGAGCAATTTTTGACAAATTTCAAAATGGCGGACGGGTGGTCCAGGTGGTCTTGACAAAATTGAAATCCACAGATTCGAAATGATCTACAGAAACCATAGACATCAAGATCATAATTTTCTGATGAATTGTTCAGAAGTTATAAGCAAAAAAGTGCATTTTTGGTATCTCAACACCCATAGGTGGCGCTGTTCCCAAATTTGGCGTGGACCCCCAGATCATGGTGTAGATGAAGTGAACCAAGTTTGGTATCGATTGATCAATGTTTGGCCGAGATACAGCATCTCAACCCATTTGAGGTCAACCTCAGTAAGTTCACAGCATCATAACTTTTTTTTCACTAGTGTTCAAAAAATTCTGTTCAGTCATTTCTGTGCGGCTCAGTCCAAAGAAACTCTGAGCCAAATTTCAGAAGAATTGGACCAATTTTGAAGGAGGAGTAGTGTTTAGACTGAATACTGTACTTTTCAAAATGGCCGCTACTGTAATGGGAGGAGTCTTAATGTAAGATATGGAATGGAATCTCCATGAAGAGACAAAACAGATGTACTAAGTTTTATTTTCATAGAATTAGTGGTTCAAGAGTTATTAACGTTTGAATGTTGAATTTTTGAGCTGGTGGTGGCGCTATAGAGTTTGGCCTAGAGACCCCAAAGTTGGTCAGATCACTTATAATGACCAGTTATACAAGTGTGCCAAATTTCATCATTTTCCCATGTTTCCTTCATAGGGCTGCCATAGACTCCCATTAGACGAGAAGAAGAAGAAGAGAAGAAGAAGAATAATAATAATAATAAATATAGCTGCAAGCAGCGATACCGGGGCCAAGCCCTGAAGGGCTGTAGCCAGAGCAACGAGCGGGACGAAGCAAAACGGCCAAAACGGAACTTCCATCGGATCTACGTGACCCACCCCGGATTCGATCCCACGACCTCTCGGGTTTGGGACGAGTGCTTAGCTAAGTGCGCCACATTAGTTGACACACAGTTCGCATGGCACAGAAGAGAGGTTAAGGTGTGAGAATGAACTCTCAAAAGCCCGAAGCAGCATTTTAGCCAGATTAGCATGCTACGCTAAAAAATGCTAACGTTGCTCAAAGTTAACCAGATAGCTCAGGAGACCCATTAGAGTCAATAGAAACGTGTTAGCATTTTAGCTAATTAGCATGCTAAGCTAATTAGCATAAATCAACCAAGCACAGGCACGGTCAACTTCAGAGCTGTACACGTCGGGAACGGGAGTGAATATCAAAAATCTGTTCAGTCATTTCTGTCAGGCCCGGTCTGAAGTTCATCTGATAAAATTTTGGACAAAATTGAACAAGATTTCAGGGAGGAGTAGCGAAAAAACTGTATTTCATTCCATTCAATATGGCGGACAGACGCCATATTGGAAAATGGCAAATGAGACATCATCTGATTCGGCATAACCCACGGAATCAAATGACATAAAAATATCAAAAATCGATCAAAATTTACAGTAGTTATAAGGGGTTTGCAAGAATCGTTATATCTCTTGAACACTAGGTGGCGCTGTCTTCCAACTTCCGGGGTACCTCCAGGCACATGGTGTTGATGATGCCTATCGATTTTTGTGAAGATATGTACAGTAGATCAAAAGATATAGCAATTTATGACAAAATTCAAAATGGCGGACGGGTGGTCCTGGTGGTCTCGACAAAATTGACATCCACAGATCCGGAATGATCTAAAGAATCCATAGACATCAAGAAAATAATTTTCTGATGAATTGTTCAGAAGTTATAAGCAAAAAAGTGCATTTTTGGTATCTCAACACCCATAGGTGGCGCTATTCCAAATTTGGCATGGACCCCCAGATCATAGGGTAGATGAAGTGTACCAAGTTTGGTATTGATTGATCAAAGTTTGGCCGAGATACAGCATCTCAACCGATTTTAGGTCAGTCTCAGTAAGTTCACAGCATCATAACTTTTTTTTCACTAGTGATTCAAAAATTCTGTTCAGTCATTTCTGTGCGGCTCACTCCAAAGAACATCTGAGCCAAATTTCAGAAGAATTGGACCAATTTTGAAGGAGGAGTAGTGTTTAGACTGAATACTGTACTTTTCAAAATGGCCGCCACTGTAATGGGCGGAGTCTTAATGTAAGGTGTGGAATGGAATCTACATGAAGAGACAAAATAGATGTACTAAGTTTTATTTTCATAGAATTAGTGGTTCAAGAGTTATTAACGTTTGAATGTTGAATTTTTGAACTGGTGGTGGCGCTGTAGAGTTGGTCCTAGAGACCCCAAAGTTGGTCAGATCACTAATAATGGTCATCTCTACAAGTGTGCCAAATTTCATCATTTTCCCCATGTTCCCTTCATAGGGCTGCCATAGACCCCCATTGGACGAAGAAGAAGAAGAAGAAGAATAATAATAATAATAATAAAACATACAGATACAATAGGGGCTACAGCCCTCTGGGCTTGGCCCCTAAATATAGCTGCAAGCAGCGATACCGGGCCAAGCCCTGAAGGGCTGTAGCCAGAGCAACGAGCGGGACGAAGCAAAACGGCCAAAACGGAACTTCCATCGGATCGACGTTACCCACCCCGGATTCGATCCCACGACCTCTGGGACTCGGGACCGGTGCCTTAGCTAAGTGCGCCACATTAGTTGACACACAGTTTGCATGGCACAGAAGAGAGGTTAAGGTGTGAGGATGAGTTCACTAAAGAAAGTTGCCTAGCATTTTAAGGTAGTTTAGTCAATCCTGGCAAAATTTACATCCATAGATTCGGCATTACCCGAGGAATAGAAAGAAACCAAGATCATGTTTTTGCAACTAATTGTTCAAAAGCTATAAGCAGACATGTGAATTTTTGGTATCTCACGACCCATAGGTGGCGCTGTTTCCCAACTTTGGGATATATTCTCAGTTCATAGTGTTGATGAAGTGTAGCAAGTTTTGTGGCGATTGATCAAAGTACGGCCGAGATACAGCTTCTCGAACAATTTCGATTCAACAGTGTTAACTTCAGAGCATCATAACTCTTTTTTTGACCAGTAGGTCGAAAAATTCCTATTCAGTCATTTCCGTGCGGCTCGGTCCAAAGATCGTCTGAGGAAATTTTGAGAAGAATTGGGCCACATTTGAAGGAGGAGTAGCGAAAAAACGGAATACTGTACTTTTCTTAATGGCCTTCACTGTAATGGCTGGAATTTTAATGTAAACTATTCAATGTGATCAGCGTGAAGAGAGGAATCAGGTGTACTAAGTTTTATCTTGATAGAAGAAGGTGTTCAAAAGTTATAAGGAAAAATGTGCATTTATGCTATCTCATGACCCATAGGTGGCGCTGTGCCCGAATTCGGCATGAACCCTCAGATCATGGTGTTGATGAAGTGTATCAAGTTTAGTTTCGATTGATCAATGTTTGGCCGAGATACAGCCTCTTAACCGATTTTGGGTCGACCTCGTTATGTTCACAATTGAATAACTTTTGAACAAAGACGAATATCAAAAATCTGTTCAGTCATTTCTGTGCGGCTCGGTCCGAAGATCGTCTGTGGCAAATTTCAGAAAAATCAAACCACTTTTGAAGGAGGAGTAGCGTTTAAACGGAAACACTTAATTAGCTTAATAGCAATTACTGTAATGGGTGGAAACTTAATGTAAGGTATAGAATGTAATCTCCATGAAGAGAGTAATCATGTGTACTAAGTTTATCTGTCTAGACCAAAGGGTTCAGGAGTTATTAAAGTTTCAAAACTGAATTTTTGAACTGGTGGTGGCGCTGTAGAGTTGGTCTTAGAGACCCCAAAGTTGGTCAGATCACTATTGGTGACCATCTCTAGAAGTGTGCCAAATTTCATCATTTTCCCATGTTCCCTTCATAGGGCTAGCATAGTGATCGATTGTTTTTGCTCGAAAATTCTACCAAAAACAATCGCTAATATAGCTGCAAGCAGCGATACCGGGGCCAAGCCCTGAAGGGCTGTAGCCAGAGCAACGAGCGGGACGAAGCAAAACGGCCAAAACGGAACTTCCATCGGATCTACGTGACCCACCCCGGATTCGATCCCACGACCTCTCGGGTTCGGGACGAGTGCCTTAGCTAAGTGCGCCACATTAGTTGACACACAGTTTGCATGGCACAGAAGAGAGGTTAAGGTGTGAGAATGAACTCTCAAAAGCCCGAAGCAGCATTTTAGCCAGATTAGCATGCTACGCTAAAAAATGCTAACGTTGCTCAAAGTTAACCAGATAGCTCAGGAGACCCATTAGAGTCAATAGAAACGTGTTAGCATTTTAGCTAATTAGCATGCTAAGCTAACTAGCATAAATCAACAAGCACAGGCACGGTCAAGTTCAGAGCTGTACACGTCGGGAACGGGAGTGAATATCAAAAATCTGTTCAGTCATTTCTGTCAGGCCCGGTCTGAAGTTCATCTGATAAATTTTGAACAAAATTGAACAAGATTTCAGGGAGGAGTAGCGAAAAAAACTGTATTTCAATCCATTCAATATGGCGGACAGACGCCATATTGGAAAATGAAAATTGAGACATCATCAGATTCGGCATAACCAAAGGAATCAAATGACATAAAAATAACAAAAATCGATCAACATTTACAGTAGTTATAAGGGGTTTTGCAAGAATCGTTATATCTCTTGAACACTAGGTGGCGCTGTCTTCTAACTTCCGGGGTACCTCCGGCACATGTTGTTGATGATGCCTATCGATTTTTGTGAAGATATGTACAGTAGATCAAAAGATATAGCAATTTTGACAAAATTCAAAATGGCGGACGGGTGGTCCAGGTGGTCTTGACAAAATTGACATCCACAGATTCGGAATGATCTAAAGAATCCATAGACATCAAGAAAATAATTTTCTGATGAATTGTTCAGAAGTTATAAGCAAAAAAGTGAATTTTTGGTATCTCAACACCCATAGGTGGCGCTGTTCCCAAATTTGGCGTGGACCCCCAGATCATGGTGTAGATGAAGTGTACCAAGTTTGGTATCGATTGATCAAAGTTTGGCCGAGATACAGCATCTCAACCGATTTTAGGTCAGCCTCATTAAGTTCACAATTGAATAACTTTTGAACAAAGACGAAAATCAAAAATCTGTTCAGTCATTTCTGTGCGGCTCAGTCCAAAGAACATCTGAGACAAATTTCAGAAGAATTGGACCAATTTTGAAGGAGGAGTAGTGTTTTAGACTGAATACTGTACTTTTCAAAATGGCCGCTACTGTAATGGGTGGAGTCTTAATGTAAGGTATGGAATGGAATGTCCATGAAGAGACAAAATAGATGTACTAAGTTTGATTTTCATAGAATAAGTGGTTCAAGAGTTATTAACGTTTGAATGTTGAATTTTTGAACTGGTGGTGGCGCTGTAGAGTTGGTCCTAGAGACCCCAAAGTTGGTCAGATCACTAATAATGACCATCACTACAAGTGTGCCAAATTTCATCATTTTCCCATGTTTCCTTCATAGGGCTGCCATAGACCCCCATTGGCCAAGAAGAAGAAGAAGAAGAATAATAATAATAATAAAACGTAATAATAGGGACCCTGGCCCAATAAAACGTACAGATACAATAGGGGCTACAGCCCTCTGGGCTTGGCCCCTAAAATATAGCTGCAAGCAGCGATACCGGGGCCAAGCCCTGAAGGGCTGTAGCCAGAGCAACGAGCGGGACGAAGCAAAACGGCCAAAACGGAACTTCCATCGGATCTACGTGACCCACCCCGGATTCGATCCCACGACCTCTCGGGTTTGGGACGAGTGCCTTAGCTAAGTGCGCCACATTAGTTGACACACAGTTTGCATGGCACAGAAGAGAGGTTAAGGTGTGAGAATGAACTCTCAAAAGCCCGAAGCAGCATTTTAGCCAGATTAGCATGCTACGCTAAAAAATGCTAACGTTGCTCAAAGTTAACCAGATAGCTCAGGAGACCCATTAGAGTCAATAGAAACGTGTTAGCATTTTAGCTAATTAGCATGCTAAGCTAACTAGCATAAATCAACAAGCACAGGCACGGTCAAGTTCAGAGCTGTACACGTCGGGAACGGGAGTGAATATCAAAAATCTGTTCAGTCATTTCTGTCAGGCCCGGTCTGAAGTTCATCTGATAAAATTTTGAACAAAATTGAACAAGATTTCAGGGAGGAGTAGCGAAAAAACTGTATTTCAATCCATTCAATATGGCGGACAGACGCCATATTGGAAAATGAAAATTGAGACATCATCAGATTCGGCATAACCAAAGGAATCAAATGACATAAAAAATAACAAAAATCGATCAACATTTACAGTAGTTATAAGGGGTTTTGCAAGAATCGTTATATCTCTTGAACACTAGGTGGCGCTGTCTTCTAACTTCCGGGGTACCTCCGGCACATGTTGTTGATGATGCCTATCGATTTTTGTGAAGATATGTACAGTAGATCAAAAGATATAGCAATTTTTGACAAAATTCAAAAATGGCGGACGGGTGGTCCAGGTGGTCTTGACAAAATTGACATCCACAGATTCGGAATGATCTAAAGAATCCATAGACATCAAGAAAATAATTTTCTGATGAATTGTTCAGAAGTTATAAGCAAAAAAGTGAATTTTTGGTATCTCAACACCCATAGGTGGCGCTGTTCCCAAATTTGGCGTGGACCCCCAGATCATGGTGTAGATGAAGTGTACCAAGTTTGGTATCGATTGATCAAAGTTTGGCCGAGATACAGCATCTCAACCGATTTTAGGTCAGCCTCATTAAGTTCACAATTGAATAACTTTTGAACAAAGACGAAAATCAAAAATCTGTTCAGTCATTTCTGTGCGGCTCAGTCCAAAGAACATCTGAGACAAATTTCAGAAGAATTGGACCAATTTTGAAGGAGGAGTAGTGTTTAGACTGAATACTGTACTTTTCAAAATGGCCCTACTGTAATGGGTGGAGTCTTAATGTAAGGTATGGAATGGAATGTCCATGAAGAGACAAAATAGATGTACTAAGTTTGATTTTCATTAGAATAAGTGGTTCAAGAGTTATTAACGTTTGAATGTTGAATTTTTGAACTGGTGGTGGCGCTGTAGAGTTGGTCCTAGAGACCCCAAAGTTGGTCAGATCACTAATAATGACCATCACTACAAGTGTGCCAAATTTCATCATTTTCCCATGTTTCCTTCATAGGGCTGCCATAGACCCCCATTGGCCAAGAAGAAGAAGAAGAAGAATAATAATAATAATAATAAAACGTACAGATACAATAGGGGCTACAGCCCTCTGGGCTTGGCCCCTTAAATATAGCTGCAAGCAGCGATACCGGGGCCAAGCCCTGAAGGGCTGTAGCCAGAGCAACGAGCGGGACGAAAGCAAAACGGACCGAAACGGTACGCACGTCAGGACAACCGATCGGTTCAGAAGTAGAGAAGTTTGAAAATTGAACAGAACTTTAGATGAGAAAGACCAAAAACACATTTTTTGATTCAAGGCAAACAGACTCAGGAAATGCAAAGGCTTGGACAGAAGCAACATTAACTGCCCTTGATCCGAAAACCATGAACTCAGAAACAACATTACCTGTCCTGGATTCGAACCCATGACCTCAGAAAGCTCAGAACCAGCGGCTTAACACACGCACCACTGAGTCTTACACATCCAATGGGCACAGAAGAAAAGTTAAGGTGTGAGGATGGGTCACTAAAGAATAGTTGCCTAGCATTTTATTGGTGTTTAGTCAATCCTGCCAAATTTACATCCATAGATTCGGCATGACCCGAGGAATAGAAAGACACCAAGATCATGATTTTGCAACTAATTGTTCAAAAGCTATAAGCAGAAATGTGAATTTTTGGTATCTCACGACCCATAGGTGGCGCTGTTTCCAACTTTGGGATATATTCTCAGTTCATAGTGTTGATGAAGTGTTAGCGAGTTTTGTGGCGATTGATCAAAGTACGGCCGAGATATAGCCTCTCTCATTCAATTTCGATTCAACACTATAACTTCAGAGCATCATAACTCTTTTTTTTGACCAGTAGGTCGGAAAATTCTGTTCAAGTCATTTCTTGTGCGGCTCGGTCCAAAGATCGTCTGAGAAATTTTGAGAAGAATTGGGCCACATTTGAAGGAGGAGTAGCGAAAAACAGAATACTGTACTTTTCATAATG
>NW_020528266.1:0-34894 GCF_003368295.1 Carassius auratus | reverse complement strand
AATGCGCACACACATACACAAGTGTCATTTTCTGCATGTGGCGTCCCTGTCGCCCTGCCATCACTGCGGGGGAGTGTTGTGCTTAAACCTCGCCGGCGCTAGCTGTGCTTCCTGCTGTGTGTGGAGTAGCCAGGTGGTAGCTCTGAGTGGCTGTGCATACAGCCGCTGTGTGATTAGCACGCTGGATCCCATTGGCGAGCTCTTATTTTGAAACAGTTGGAGCAGAATGGAGTGGATTATTCTGACAGGTTGCCTCTCATTTCCTGAATATCTTATGTAATGCGTCGGATTTGAGAGCTGCGCATCACGGCGGCAGATTGAAGTAATATTATGCAGTTCGGTATTCTCTGTAGCATTGCTGTCCATCTATTTATGCCGTTTTTTTCCACAAAACTGTAAATCATCCTCGCTTCCTCTTTCTCAATCTCAACTGACTTTCTATTTTTTTTAGTTCTCCGTGCCAGGCCGTGTAAATCTGCCCCAGATAATAGTCTGTGTGTGGGTGCCAGTTTTTGGAGTTGTGACTGCTGTTGTAACGGGTTTGTTGCCCAGCTGGAGTAATGAATAGCTGGGCCTCTGCTGCCTCTCCCTCTCTCTTGGTGCTAGAGCCTCATTCGGCCCTGTCTCCCTGCCAGCCAAAACCCAGAGACGCACACATACACACGCACATTTATACACTGATCCAAAGCTGAGGAACTCCTTGGGAGAAATCCACTCTGTGACATAATCCACATGAAGGTTAAATTCGCTCTTCGACTTCTTTGAGTCTGTTCTGAGGATTTGATCAGATTTCATTGTGTTTTCTAATAGGAGATAAGTAGGGGTGTATTTGTGTTAAGCAGCCAGCTTCAGTGGCGTTTGTGAGAATGATTTAGGCTGATTATTAGATAGTAGCGCTCTTTAGCTGTGCTGTGATCTGATTGGCTGTGGGTTCAGATGGTGATTTAGCTCATTGGCTAAATCTGTGGCTGACTTTTGGCAGTGTGAGGCTTTGGTTTTAAACTGACCCCAGGCTGGGGTGTTAGGATGTGGGCCTGAGAGAGAGCTTAATGTTCCCTTCTCACAGCTGGGAGCGCTGCTGTTTACGTAATCCAGCACCCGGCAAATCTCTCCCGTCCTCCTTTCAGCTGCAGGACACCTAATACTGCTCTCGCTCTGTCCTAAACACCCGCGACTTGACCCTGGAATGTGAGAGATGGAAAAGAAGGGGCAAATAACAGTTGGATAGAGAGACTTTGTTTGTAGTGATTTCAAAAGAATTTCAGGGCAAATATATTTTTGAAGATTAGAGATTACTTTGGAGAGATCAGAGACTAATGCTTTCACAGTAGTTTTATAAAGTACTAAAACACTATGATGCTTTTGTTCATTATTAATACAATGTGATGTTGAATCAGCAATGACTCTACCTCCATAAAAGTTAAAGGAATGTTAAAGGGTCCTGTTTTTCAATGCTTTTTTTGAAGCTTTGATTGTGTTTATAGTTTGCAGTATAACAGTTATTCATGTTTCGCGTGTAAAAAAACCCCAATATGTTTTCACACAATTCACTTATCTGTATACCTCTGTTTTCACTGTCATAAAAAACGGGCTCCTTTAGAAATATCGTAACGAGTTCTGATTGGCCAGCGGTTTCCTGTGTCGTGATTCGACAGCAGCTTAAAGCACGTTGCCCCTCCTGGAAACGGCGATTGGGCTAGTTTTGAGAAGCAAGTGGGCAGGATTTGTTTTGAAAACCTGGCAATCTTGATCTGGTCCTGGGAAGCCCAAACAAAGGTGTATTTGGACTCCGAGATGAAAAATAATCAGCGTTTTCGACGACATGGCGACAAACACACTCTTCAAACGCAACTCTTCCTCTTCTCCCGTCGGAGCGCAACAAGACCACGCCCCCATTTTTTAGGTAGTCTCTGGATGGAAAACTTTCTAGTGACGTCATTGATGAAGGAAGTAGAGGGATGTAGTCCAAAACGCGGCCGTTCGATGTAGGCAAATTCTGTTAAATAAAATATCTTGCTTGGCATTGAACTTTGAGCTTTATAATTTTACACAGATATTATTATATACTCTAACATCAACATTACACACTAACTTAAAGTATGAAACGTGATCACGAAGAAAGGGACCTTTAAAGCTGAAAGTTTGTTTGTATTTATTGATTGATTTATTGTTTGTTTTAGAATTAATATTTTATGTTTTTTAATTCTTGACATCTTTGTGTTTAACCCTTTTTTTGTTTATTATATTTGGTTTATTTATTTTTTGTTAATTATACATCATTTATTAATTAATGTTAATATTTATGTTTTTTAATTCACTTTTAATACATATTTTAAATTTCTATTTTTAATTGTATAGTTTATGATAATATTTTTACAATTATGTTTTTCATTCATTCATACTTATTTGATTTATTTGTTCATTTGTTTATTTGAGTCAAACATGTTTGTGTAACTTTTGTTTTGTAGACTGTTTTTGTTTGTTTTTTTTTTCAGTTCTGTAGAACTGTAATGTGCTCCATGTTTTTCCCCCTTCTTAAAACAAAATGTTGTGCAGTGAAATCTCAAAGCCTAGAAATATTTGATCCAGGATTTTGGACCAATGAGCTTTCGCTGTGGGGCGGGCAAACTAAATATGACATGACAGGAAATAGAAACCATGTGAAGCAATGAAACTTTTCAGTGCTTGTTGCGTTCGTGGCTGATTAAGGTGGGAAATGTTTCTTTTTTGTGGATTTTTTTTTTTTTGGATCTGGTGTCAGTCACATCTTGAATAAATCTGGTTACAGTTTTCAACGTCCTGCAAATAAACATCTTCTGATGGAAACAATTGAGCTGAAAGAAGAAAATTCTGAAAAGACAGCATCAGATTTCACTCGCTCTTTCATGTGCAACTCCTCACTGTAATGTTGACTTTCAAAACTCACAGATCTGAAAAGCGAACACTGAGCTTCCTGATTGATAAATGAGCGTTGCGTCAATCAAAGCGCTTAATTAAATTCAAAACCGCAAAGCCGAGGGAGGTAGATCTGAATCCCCGTGGCCTCTGGTGACATTTTCCGTTTGTGTCTCGTGTCTTTCCGAGGGCTCCCCGTCTCCCACTGCCGCCCTTTACAATTCAGATTTATGGAAATAAGCCTTAATAGAAAACCTGTGCCAAGCTTGACAGACAGCTCTGATGAGAAGTACTTCCTGTATGTGTGTGTGTGTGTGTAAATCCTTAAGCAGATTGCCAGTCGTGGTAATAGGTGTGAGGCCGAGACACTGTTGGAGTGCATGTAAAGAAGTGTGTGATTTAGAACAAGCTACTGTTTTGTGTGCATGTCTGTGTTTGTTAGCCGAGGAGTAGGCGACTGTGGGAGGGAGAACAAAATGCATTAGAATAACAATAATATTATAATCTCCCCTCAGCGGAGTCGCGGGACTGTGTAGGGAGCAGAAGAGGGAGTTTATTTTCACAGAGTGGAAGTGTGGAGGATGCTGGGATGTCGCAGCAGGTTGTGGGTGAAAGGCAGAGATTAGAATCCGCACACCCTTGTTTGCATTCGGGGATAAGAGCGCCTGCTGACGGCTGCTAATTCTGATGTCATGTTGACATGTCGTTTTCTGTGGGAAATCACAATGTGTGAGGGATTTAATAGACTTTGATATGCTTCAGTCAGACTGTATCACTCAGTGTCCTGGTGAGAGACAGACCGAGATAATAGCAGGGAAACTGGTCTCTAAAAAGTTGCCTGAGGATCGAATCATCTAGCATGCACATTGTGTAGCTGACCGTACAGTACAAAAGTTCAACACTAGAGTCGTGCTAATTAGGACTGTGCCTTTTAGTGGTTTTGACATTTGCATAATGAATACACGGTTTACTAATGGGCATCCTGATGCAATTCCTCCCTTAAAATTGGCCTTGGAATTATAGGCTTCTTCTACTTTTTGAGTATATATGGTAATAAGAAACAGGCTGGCCAAGAAAATGTGACATCATTGATTTAAAGCCTACTAGCCTCTTAAAGTCAACATGATATGGGATCTACAACCAAACCATTTTTTTTTTTACAAACCATTTTTTACTATTTAACAAGATAGTTATCGTGTGTACACACCAAAAGCGAACTTAATTATTCACGTGAGGTCAATGCAAAGATGCGCAGAGTGATACGAATGACGCAAATTGTGTGATGTGATTGCCGCGAATGCGTGATACATGTTGAAAAAGTTCAGCTCGAGCAAAAAGCTTATTGACATGTACAGTTGAATCAGAAAATTGAGGAGAACATTACTCAATGTTTTTGTTCACAAGTGACAAAAAACATCCTGCGAAAAAAAATAAAAATACTTTAATCCACAAGTAATAGATTTCATAGTCCAAAGTGATCTCTGTTGCTTTTTTTTTTACTTTTAATTTATTTAAATACATTTTATTTGTCTTTCTTTTTGTTTTGTTTTGGGGGGAGGGGGGTATAATGGTTTGTTTGTTCTGTTTTGTTCTGTATTTTATTTAGCTTTTTTTTTTTATTAGTTTTGTTTATTGTTTTATTTTATTTAGTTTGATAGTTGGAGGGAACAACTTCTGAGGTTACTTCAGAGGCAAAGCAAGTATTTACATTTGGATAAAAGATTGCAAAATACAACTTCATAATAATTTAATAATAACATGCACTAATAAAACGTTCACAATAAGACCAGAAACGTGTGTTTAGAAAATAAATAGGGTCCATTTTGATTTCATGCTTACTTTGAATAAAAGTAAATGAATACATTTGCTGTTTGCTTTTCTGCTAGTAATTTAGCAATTTGGACTCAAAGTCTTGTTTTTTTTTTCCAATACCCGGCCAATAGTTCCATGGAAGAAGAATACAAAAGTGCCTGAGTAGGCGAGAGAAGACCAACAGGAAGCCATGTGGTCAGTGAGAGTGTAATCTGTCCCTACTTCACACTGTGTCATTTCCCTATGGGAGAATGGATGCGCTCAGCAGTGGGAGCTGGCACAGAGCTAGAAGCAGCCATTACTGCCGCAGCCGGAGCTCCCGCAGAGACAAAAGAAATTATAAATATCACTACACTGCCACGACACCCTGCTCTCACAAAGCCTCTCATTATCACCACCAGAGAATGTCAGGGAAGAAATAAAGACTAATGGACTAACCTCTCCTACTAATCGTTTTTAGACGCACTCTCACAAAGTGCTGCTTCCCTCAAGGAAAATTAGACTTTCTATTTTTAACCTGCTAAAAAAATGGCAACAGAGATAAGACTCTTCGCTGCCAAGGGATCAGCCTTTTCAAATGCAGCAACTTTTCAAACTTCGATTTCTTTTTTCTTGCTGCTTGATTTTGTCTGCTTAAATATCTTTCATTTCTGTGCCAGTATGATTTTTGGTGTTTATTTAACCATCTAGATTACATGCTCAAAGATTAGTTGTTATTAGGAATGATGGATTAATCCCAGGCATGAAATTCCAAAGTGTCATTTTTTTTTTCCTGTTGCACAACAATTAATAGGATTTTCCGCCATAACGGGATTCTGGTTTAGGTTCTTTATCTGAAGCAGTACAATAGCTGTAAATATGAATTTAAAAGATCAAACAACTTTGGTTCTATTGTTAAGTAGCTTATAAAAGGAGGGAAAATATGTCACGGCACACGGGGAGGCAGGAGGGGGTTCGCTTTGCACTCGTATGAGCCGGGTTCTCTATACAGAGATCAGCCCTCAGAGCTTAAAATTACCCTTCTGTCCACTGAAACGGTTCGCCTGTGCTTTGAATTGTGGGTAGAGTCTCCAATGAATCAAAACCTAGCAGTACTCTTTTATCCCCAAACCAATTCTGATGTCTTTATGCCAACGCTAATATAAAGTATGGCTCGTACTTCCAGAGATTAGGAAGCAACCGCAATGTCCCTGGCAGGAATCTGATCATTATATTAGCACATACTCTATAGATGAGAAAACTGCATAGAGTTAGTCAAGGCCACTGTGTGTTTATACAGCACTGACATGTGGTTTGTTTTGCCTTAGTGTTCGTTGAGGAAAACAACAGTTTTCCTGTACAGTAATCACAGCCTCAGTGCTGACTGGAATGCAGCGGTTTTCCTGTTCGTTTAGTCTGTACACTCACATTTAGCCCTGCATTGAAATCCAAGGCCGTGTATTCGGATATAACGCACAAGAAAATTCCATGACCCCCTTTTTGGAGCTTTATCCAGTTGGATACCGCAGTGTAAAATATACCAGTGTGGCCTGAAAAATCAGCTCTGTGCCTGTGCACATTTCAGCAGAGGAATCTTTTAGAAGCATAGCCTCGAATTCGCCATGGTTCATGAGAGATTAGTGGTGCTAAGTTTGGATCCCATCTGAACAGCATTGTATCCCGGAGGTCAGTTTAATGTAAATGTGATGAGAGGATTATAACCCAGGGATGGATTTTCACATGATAAAACGACATTCCGTGGAACCATGTGCTGATGCTCAGTCAGATGGAACTGAAATAACAGTCAGTGATGGGTTCTTTGTTAGAAATCAAGTGCTTTAAATCCAAATTGTACCTGTGGTAAAGTATACTCGATTTCCAAATTGTAGTAAGCTCTGGCTGTTTTTTGGGAGGCAAAATCTGCCAAATCATGGTAAAATGATTAAATTTTTATATATTAATTATTATTGCATTTAATGTATTTATATATATTTTTTTTACATATTTTAATTAAATTATTAAAATAGTATTGCCTAGAGTGCAGTAACTGTCTAGGACTTACTAATGCAGGTGCAACTCTGCTACAAATCAAACCAGAGACAGAGGCAGGACATTGGAATAAAAGCAGTCTCTTGTGGTTGTGAGGTCATAATGGATATGCTAATGAGGCAACTGTTACCTTTCGATTGGTGCACAGTACGGTTGTGAATCACTGTCATGGCGAAATACAACTCTTGCCAAAATGCCGGGCTGTTGTCTCCTCAATACAGTTGCCTGTTCTGACTAACCTGCCTAAATTGCGCCATTATCACTATAGGCTCTGGTGTGACGGACCCGTGATTCACAGGTGCAAACATTGACATGGTAATCTCTTCCGAGAGCCAAATGTAAAGGACTGACTTCAAACAATAAGAGGAAGCTAAGAGGCGAATCAGTCTCATCTATTCAGTTCTTTGGCCAGGCTGCATAATAAGCAGAGTCCTGTCAGGCGTTGCAGAAAAGAGGGGAAAAAACACAGAAGCAATAGGGGCTTTGTTTATAATGCTTTGTTTCTGACAGCACTGCTGCTAAACTTTGAACAGTCGTTATTTACACCATTCGGTCGCCTCTTCAGTGCAGCTGTCGCTACGACATAAAAAGAGAGAAGCGCACTCGCTCCGAGCCAGCAGTCAGTAGGAAACAGGGGAAAAAGGGGTTAGGGAAATGGATGAAAATGGTTGGGGTTGGGTTAAGCGTGCAAAATCACACAAGATAAAACAGGTGATGGTTTATAGTTGGAGAAAAGAGTTGATTGTGATTGTGAAGGTAAAAGCCAGAAGGCTGCAGAAAGTTGCTTGCTCTGCAGAATCCAGATAACACCTCCAGGGGAATGTGCTTTGCACCTCCAGCATGTGCAAAGTCACACAAAAGAGCAGCGTGAAGGACAAAACCAACCCTGGGACTGAGTTTTTCAACTCTGTGCTAATGTACTGCACCTCAGAACTGAGCTAGGAGGACAGCTAAGCTAGGATTTTAGCACTCCTTTATATGTAAGCGAAGTATTGTTTAAAATTCTGCACATGCCATTTACTTTTGATCACTTTGTCCCTTTAGCCTCTACATTCAAGTCACGAAGTGGCAAACAATAGCTTCTCTATCTTGACATGTTCGAGCACACTAACAAAGCCCTGTTCACCTAAACTCATCACCATGTTTTAGCTAATTACAATTGTTGGACTGCTTTGCTTAATCATATGTGATTCTCTGATGTGCTGGCATTGCCTACATTTGTTAGCCCTCTTGGACCACCTATCACTGATAATGCATCCAAATCAAGTGGAAGGAAAAAATGGGAGAGGAAATATGGTTAGTGTGTTCAGACAGTGTAGATTGTATATCTCTAATGGCTGGCTTATTCGTTTAGGGATGATTGCTCTGGTGCCAATGATTAATCCCTCCAGGACTTACTGGTGTCAAAGGGATACAAAAAAGTAAAGAGAGAAAAACAGACGAACAGAATTGGAAAGAATAATTAATGGATTCAGATCCTGTTAAACAGCCCCCTTATAGAGTAGATAGTAGAAACAGGCTGCATGGAACTGGCACCCAATTTGTTCACACTTTGTTATAGTAATAAGATCCAGGCCTCCCTGGTGCAGTGGATTGGATAATTAACTCCCTGGGATAAATGCAGAAGAAAGGGGGCCCCCCTTTTGATTTATTATATGGGGGAGATTACGCTATACTATACTATATATTATATATTACATAAATTGCTTTTTTTCCCCTCAGTGTACTTTTCTCACTGACAAGCTAGGTTGGGAAGTGCAGATAATAAGATAGACGCAAATGCCAAGAAACGAAAGGGTGATGTTAAAATTTGTCATAAAAGAAAGCTCTTAAGTTTTTTGTTGTTGACATAAATGCATTACTCAAAACATGAAATGGTTCTGCAGCTAAAAGAAGAATGCTTCTAAAACGATTTGTCAGACCTATTCAGACATCTTTCTTTTTTTTGATGTTAGATCTTGTAATTGACAAAACAGATGTTACTCTAGAGACCTCTGACTGAATGCTGTTCTTACAAACTGATGTTTCAGAGAACCAGCAACTCAGGTCAATGCTAATTTACGTTGTTACGATGTGCTTCACCTTCCTGCTTTGTGTAATCCTGCCCAACACCTCCTTTGGAAAGTGAAGATAAACTTTTCCTGCCATTGTCACTTAGAAAAGCCACCCCCCTCTTGGGTTAGTAGACACATTTTTTTGAAGGAGGGCCTTGGTTTAGTGAATGAACTGCAATTTCCATTGTTTGTTTCCTTTTGCAAGTTTAGATTTTCTGATGCTGATTTATGTACTCATTACTCTTGATCTTCTCTCTTTCAGAAAAATGTGAAATCCGTGGTGGGGCGCTGGACCACATAGTTAGCCTTCAGACTACGAGGACGACGGTTAAGCTTTCTGATACTTCTTTAAACTCTTAATTTTCTAACCTGACGGGTCCCTCGGACCATGGAGGGACAGCGGGATTCAAAGAGGACTTTGAAACAAAACCCTGGATGTTTTTCCAAATTGTCCTTTATGTGGTGGTTGTTAGTCTTAATCTTGCCTGAAGTGTCCTGTGAACAGTCCTTTACAACATTTCACCCTGAGCGACGAGAATGGGCCTTCAACCACATGACGGTTCACAAGAAGACAGGAGCACTCTACATTGGTGCTGTCAACCGAGTCTACCAATTAGCAGGCAACCTGACACTCCTAGTATCCCATGATACTGGTCCAGAAGATGACAACAAGGCCTGCTACCCTCCACTTATCGTTCAGCCTTGCACTGAACCTCTGGTTTCTACCAACAACATCAACAAACTCTTACTCATCGACTACTCTCAGAACCGACTACTTGCCTGCGGAAGCCTCTACCAAGGTGTCTGCAAACTGCTACGGTTGGACGACCTCTTCATCCTGGTGGAGCCCTCTCACAAAAAAGAGCACTACCTCTCCAGTGTCAACCAGACTGGCACCATGTATGGAGTGATTGTCCCCTCACAGGGTAAGGATGGGACCCTCTTCATTGGTACAGCTGTGGATGGGAAGCAAGACTACTTTCCAACCATCTCAAGTAGGAAGCTTCCTCTTGACCCGGAGTCTTCAGCTATGCTGGACTATGAGTTACACACTGACTTTGTTTCATCACTCATCAAGATTCCCTCCGATACCTTGGCATTGGTCTCTCATTTCGACATCTACTACATCTATGGTTTTGCCAGTGGCAACTTCGTCTACTTCCTGACCGTGCAACCCGAGACGCCTGAGAACAGCATGTCTTCCAGCGGGCCCTCAAACGACCTGTTTTATACCTCTCGAATCGTCCGGCTTTGCAAAGATGACCACAAATTCCACTCCTATGTGTCATTGCCTATTGGTTGTGTCCGAAACAGAATTGAGTACCGCCTTCTACAAGCAGCCTACTTGGGCAAACCTGGACGAGTGCTTGCAGCATCCCTCAACATAAGTGCCCAAGACGATGTGCTCTTTGCTATCTTTTCCAAAGGTCAAAAACAGTACCTTCATCCACCTGACGACTCGGCCCTCTGCGTCTTCAGCATCCGGGACATCAATGCACAGATCAAGGAGCGTATGCAGTCCTGCTATCAAGGAGAGGGGAACTTGGAGCTCAACTGGCTGTTGGGAAAGGATGTACCTTGTACCAAAGCAGTAAGAAACCTTTTTTTGCTATTACTAGCCACAACAGCTTGCTTACTAATTAGCTTGTTAAACCAGCTTTGAATGTGAAGCCTTGTTAGATGTAGTATCTGAAACCCTAATCAAGGAAGCTCTTTCCAAATTGTAGCCTACTATTTTTTAATTGAGCTTGTTGTGTGCATGTATAATTTAAGAGCTTTATTCCGAGTTATCTGCCTTTGAATGTTGTTCTCTTGGTGCAATATAAATTTTTGCCCTCCATGAAACTGACAGTTCCCATGCCTGCTTCTGCTCACTAGAAAATCTCAGTAAATCAATAAAGTCAGATGTGGATTTGTTACTAATTTTATGTTTTCTTTGGAATGAAGATAGGATCTGCATCATAATGTTTATGTTGCTGGTTAGTGTTCTTGCATATCCATTTTTCATTCTTAAGAGTGTAACAGGATATTATTCAAGCAATCCTGTTGACCCCGCAACCTACAGGATTGAATGTCAGACATGGTTAGAGTTAGTAGTTAGTTAAGTATGAAAGCACACCCCAACACATTCCATAAAGTGATTTCTAGTCTAATCTTTTCAGTGTTCTAACCCTATGCAGACACTCCTTAGAATGTAATGAAATGCAAGTAAATCTAGAACCATATTAATTGTTCAGGGCTTACTTACCATTCATTTAAAAAAAAAAAATGTAGTTTTAAACATTCCTAAATTCATCCAAAAAGGAGGATGTGACAGAAAGTAACTTAGAAGACCACATGAAATTACTCAAGTATTTTCGTTGTTCTTTACTCGTCTTGCTCCCAAAAGACCACAGTCCTCTGAATTTTTACTGTTTAGCTGGGGGTGTAAACAAACTGAATTAGAGGCACTAAAAATTCTCTGTGCATATGTTTATTTACAGGTTATCACATTGACAGCTGGTGTGTCGATGCTAATATAAATATATATGAATGTGTGTATGTTTTTATGGCTGTTGGTGATTGTTTTGCAATGTGTGTGCTTGAATTTTAAGAGAGAGTCTTAATAACAAACTATTGCTACGTGGTTTTCTCCAGGGCATCCTTTATTAGCTTCAGTAAATTCGCCATTAGCATGATGTCAGAGGTGATTGTCACTCTGAGGAAAACATTATTGAGTGTCTGAGCAGGGTGGTCTTCATAGTAGCAGACTCCACTCTGGCCCCATTAAGGACCCTAGAGCATCCCCTGTCTGACCCCAGGGGGGCTGTCAGTGGCTTATGATGTCAGCCAGCCCTCCTCCATGTTTTTCTAGGCCTCATTAAAAACATTGCACAAGAAACCTCCTGCGTCTTTTCTCCTGGTACTAGAGGAATCCTGGTATTAGGAGGAGGTCTGAAGATATATGTTCTTTAAAACTCCTCAGTCGATGCCGTTCAGTAAATCTAAGGTTTTATGCAGGTAGATTTTTAGTTTTTAGCAAGAATTCTGTGAGCCCACACAAATCCCCACAACTCATCACCCTCTTGCTGCCACAAAGCTTTTTTTTTACTCCCTTTTCATGACCAGTAGGAGCATGAAAATATTTTTACAGTGAAATAATCCTCCTCAGACTTTTTCGTTTGCTATTCAAGCTCGTTTTACCTAAAAGAAATACCGCTAGAAATCCCCTACCAAGATGTTTTTGTTTAATTTCCTGTCAGTTATTTTAGGCTATTTTTGATCACTGGAAACATGGCCTCAGCGCAGGCTTCAGTATAGTTCCTTCGGCTCCAATGTCCAATGAATTACAGAGAAAGTGAAACTTAGAGACACACAGGGTGACTCGAAGGAGGAAGAGAAGTCATATGCTGAGAATTCCGAATGAAAGATTTATCACAGAGCCCAGCTTGCAACTGTCTTCCTGCCTGGCCAGCCTGCTTGCTGCTTCAGATCCAGCCCTTTGATGCTATTCACTCATTCAGCCGGTGTTACGTTTCATCAGGCTGCCTGATCAAGCCTATCGCAGTGCCAGTTTCAACAGTGATCTAAGGAGGACATTCTATTTATCAGCTGGCTTCCAAAGGGATGACCCTTTTTTGATTTGTGTATGGGAAAATAACCCCCTACCTGAAACAGCAGTTAAGGGAAATGGGTTCCAGTGATAAGCATAATGGTTGCCGTTTGAACATCGAATCAGACACTTTAGATAGATTCTAAACAAAAGGCATATAAAAAAAAAAAAAAATATGCTGAATGTTCAAAAGCAGTGTTTTTTTGTTGTTGTTTTGTTTGTGTATTGTCTTGAATTTTTTGTTTGTGTTTTGTTTC
This sequence comes from Carassius auratus, assembly GCF_003368295.1. Taxonomy (NCBI): domain Eukaryota; kingdom Metazoa; phylum Chordata; class Actinopteri; order Cypriniformes; family Cyprinidae; genus Carassius; species Carassius auratus. The sequence continues at coordinate 22,256 of NW_020528266.1, read as the reverse complement.
TTTTGTGCTTTATTGTTTGTTTGTTTTGTGTTTTTGTTTCGTTGTGTCGTGTTGTGTTGTTATTGTTTTACATGCTCCAATTACTGTTTTCCCTCTGTAACTGAACAAAATTTAGAATGTAGTAATCGATAAAAATGAATCATTTATCATATTGAGTGGTTATTCAATTTTATGCATGTAGAAATAGGCGTATAACTTCTGCTACATTCGCTCAAATCAAACTGATATATTTAAAGTTGCAAAATTTATGATGCCATCTTGGCCAGATTTCATTTGTGATTGATTGCTAATACAATATAGGACCGGAAAACAATTTTCTAAATTTTGGTCTTTTCCCATTGATGTATAAATGTAGAATGAATCATTTTCTGTAAATTAGCATAATACTTGCAAGACTAGAACATAGCTGCCCTAGGGCATTTCCAAGATGAATGCAGAGTGGACAGACTTAAAAAGGACTTTGCACACAAACATCAAAATAATGTAGTCAAAAGCCAACTGTTTTTGAGGTATAGATCTGAAGATCTCCAAGGCAGTTATTTTTGGACTGGAAAATAAAAGAAAACACGATGAAGAAGGGCTGGAACGAGAACTGCCGAGTTCGAGGCATTTACATCCTTGCTTTATTGCCTTCCCCCAGCTTGTGAAAGGCTGGGATGCAGTAAAGATTTTATAGCTTGAGCCTGTAGTCGAGCAGGATGATATTAAAGGGCTACGGAGTGTTGGGGACGAGCAGTGCTGCGTTCAGCATCATGACCGGGCGCACAGTATCCATCTCTCTTACTCTACATGGCACTTTGAGGCCAGTGTCAGTCACAAACTCCGATGACCTGAATCTAAACGCCGCCGAGTGTTGTAACTCGCCTCCCAAACTCAAATGGGGATTGATAGTGGCCCATGCATGCATGCGACAAGAAAAATGGGCCATAGACCCTCCCATTACATTGTAAATGTTTACAAGCTTTAAGTTGGTGTGTATCTGTGCGTCTGAGAGAGAGGATGAGATGCAGTGGGAGAGCAATAGAGATCAACGAGGGGGAAAATATGGGTTTGTTTGGGCCCTTTGAACAAGCATTTTACAATCTGACCTGTGTATATATCTACTAACAGTGTAAAAATTGATATATATGGAGAACTAGAGATCTGCATTTTCAGTCATTTCCAGTAATGCCATTTCCAAATCTTTAGTCTTTATCTTGCTAAGACTAGTAGCTGTCATTATACAGTATGTCATACAAACAATAAATAATAATTTTTACTCTGTTGTTTAAATTGTAAAAATATAACAATTGAAATTGCACAATAAAATATTATGATAATCATATTTACATTAACTTGTTAGTGTAAACAACTACATCACTGGAAATGACACAAGAACTGAGAGACAATAAAAAAAAACATAGCAGAAATAAAGGCAGCACAGCAGAAAAGGTTTTGTAAACGATATATATATATATAAAATATATAACTATAACTGTTTTCTTTTTCTTAAATATATATTTTTAATAAAAAAAATTATATATATATATATATATATATATATATATATATATATATATATATATATATATATATTAAAAATAAATATTTAAGAAAAAGAAAACAGTTATAGTTTACAAGTATTAATAAAAACCCCAGCAACATAAAAGTGTCTGAACTTATAAAAACACTAGATGACTAGATCATTTAAATCATCTGTATAGGTGTTGTTTTCGGCTGGTGTGGTGTGTAAGTGTGTGTGAATGTGCTTTCGTCCCCAGCCGGGCTGAGCTACACTATTCTCATAGCACAGGGTAATAAACAGTCAGAGAGCACGGCAGGACTCGCCGGAGCAGAGCGGGAACATGTCTGCCCAGCTGAACAGAAAACCATGTGTCTGGCTAGGGAAACCACACTCAATGGTCCGGTTACTGTCTACCCTCAGAAACTGAACGAGAGTCAGTAGTTTCTGGTCTGGTCTGCTCTGCAAACCCAAGCTTCCAGCTGGTTGGGTGTCACTTGATAGTGTGATACACTAGTAAAACTGAATCCCAGGCTAACTGTAAAACCTGCAAATGTCAGAGAATTTTCAAATAGTGATTTTCATGCTTGGAAAAATTCATAGTGAATGAAAAGTACTGTACAAAAGTTTGGGGTCAGTAAGAGTTTTTAAATGCTTTTAAAGTATCTTACGCTAACTAAGGCTGAAATTATTTGATAAAAAAAAAAAAAAATTTATTCCCGTAATGGCAGATATGAATTTCCAAAAAATTTTATGCTTGCATGAGGTGGTTTTTCAGGTAATTCAAAAAATACAAATAAAAAATTTCATTTAAATCTAACATGGCGTATGTAAACAGCTAGACAATCATTCTTCATTGTACTATAACCTTCCAAGAAACACTTGGGGCTTTCCCTACCATTAATGCTTAGACAGTTTACATTGCATACGTCTGCGGTGCAGTGTGGCTCTGATACGGTCTGTGGCGAGTGGGGCGGGGCCGAGAGGCGTGGGAACGAGGAGTGAGGCCAGGTGTAGTGATTGAAGATGAGCTGCACCTGCGCCCCACTCCTCGTTCCCACGCCTCTCGGCCCCGCCCCACTCGCCACACGGTCACTGAAGGTGATCGCGGCCACTCTAGTCAATAATAAATTGTGTTTATTCGAGCTGCGCCGCGCACGTTTCTGAAGCGGCTCTCTGTGCTGCTTCTGCAAAGTTACATGCATACGCCTCCTTTGAATAAATATAGCCCAAATCCATCAAAATCCGTTTCCATGACTTATCGCGGGAGGTAAAAGTTTAAGTTTTAGTCGCAAAATATTGGTTAATGGATTTGCTTCATTTCGCAATATTTTATTTTATTGACATTTATAAAATATCGCCAAAGTCTTGCGCAAATATGTAATGGAAACGCACCTAGTGTAACACTAACCTTCAGAAATCATCCTAAAGAAATGCATCCTTGCTGAAAAAAAAACAACCTTTTAAGCTTGTGTATGTATACTAACAATAATTCTACATAACTACATTTATTTATTTTCCTGTAGACAGTAAACAGTGTGAATAAAAAATTAAATAATAAATGTACTGTACTTTTTTGTACCAAAAATGATGCCCATCGACCTTTAGTGTTCTCTAATTCTACTTCACTTGACAACAAAACAACCAGCTGATTGGATCGGTTAATGTGATTTGCTTACAAAGTGCTTCGCTGTATTAAAATCCGTGCAACCTTTTCACCCTCCTACTGATGTCTGTATAAACAACCAAACTGACCTTGACTTTTTGATTCAAAGCAAACTGCTGACTCTCTGTTGACCTTTCTCCTCCTGTAGCCCGTCCCTATTGATGACTCCTTCTGCGGTTTGGACATCAACCAGCCCCTTGGCGGCTCTCAGCTGGTGACCGGACACACGCTTTATACGGAAAGCCGTGATCGCATGACCTCGGTGACCTCCTACGTCTATAATGGCTACTGTGTGGCTTTCGTCGGCACCAAGAGTGGACGGCTGAAGAAGGTGAGTCTTGAGTGCAGGTCTTGTTTTTTGGAACGCTGTGCCTCTGATAAACTGAGATGTGTACAGTATTGGACATGTTTGAGTTAACGTGTTTGTTCGCAAACAGTGTGTCACTTTAGTTATTAATGGTGTCTTCTGGAGCACTGCCTTGAACTGCTCTACTGGCCTCATTTAAAAGTATGGATGGAAAAGGGGGAACCAGAAACTTCTTGACTAAATATTTAATACCTTTTTGTAGGATTCTTCTGGTTCTGTTCACTTTCCCGACCATAATGGGCAGCTTAAAGCGACCTCAGGGGTTTCTGTCTGCCTCCCTAGTATATTAATTTTAATAGAATGTCTTCTCAGTCAAACCAGTAAGACACAAGAGGCCAGACACTGTTATGGTTATCATATGTGTAATTATAATATCTTTCAGATAAAGGGCATAAAGAAAAAATGTTGTGTTAAATGGCAAACACACGTTTTTGGTTGGTAATAGCTGTGATAGACAAGAAACCATTGCTCAACTTTTATTCATTAATTAAACATGAAATGCCTTTCACTACCCATTAGATTTAATATATTTAACAAGAAACAGATGTAGTTGTGTCTTAATTTTATTTATCTAAAACATTTGATAAAATTTTGTTACCTATGGTATGACATAACCCTAAAACAAAAACTAAATAAATTTTTAGCTAATTGGATAGATTAATTTCTGCTCTAGATGTCGGCAGCCAAAAAGAAAAATAGTTTTTAATGCAGAGACAATTTGTCCTTTTTGATTAAAGATAAGACTTTTTTTTCCCCTACATAAACCAGTTTTATTTTTTGTATTTTTTATATATTTTAGAATATTTATTACAATTTATTTTATGATCTTTTGTTTTTATATTTTCATTTGAATATTCTATAAATTTTTCACGTTGGCAATATATATATAGATATATATATATATATATAGATATATATATATATATATATATATATATATATATATATATATATATATATATATTATCTTTATTTCAATTACTGAAACTGATTAAAAAAATAATAATTACTTAACAGTAACAATACCAACATAAACATGAACTGAAATGTGCACGATTGATCCAATAAGTGTTTTGAGAAAATAACTGGTCTCTATTTTGATTTCATGTTGACTTTACAGATCTATTTGTGCAGCTCAAAATGTTTGCCCTTTATTGAGCAGCCATTTCAGTAAGTGTTGACATTTTAGCATGTGGCTAATAGAACTGCTGTGGTCCGTAGCTACCTGCAGTAGGCAATTATGAAAATGACAAGGGGTCTGTCAGCTGCTTTTGGGACTCGTACCCCCGTTGGGGCACGACAGCGTTGAGTGACAGGCTAGACCCTGTTAGACGAGCAGGAACAGGCATGTCCTCACCCCACAGCAGCTGCAGGAGACACCAAAGGGATGAAGACAGAGAGAGACCTGCTTTACAAACGTTGGTTTTGTCCCTCGTTCCCACCTGCCCCCCTACAAACACACACAAATAACAGCTGCCTTCCCAGACGCAAGGGAGAACGGACAATGTCAAAGTGTCAAACCGTGTGTTTGTTTCATGCCGGTAGCACAGCAACGTCCAAATTGTGTTTTGTGCCTTGATTAATTAATTTATAATTGAATCAGCACCGCAATCAGGAAGTGGCATCGGAGGCATTCGCTCTCTGTAATCCTCCTGTTTTTGTGACTTATTAATTAATGTTATTTTTCTCCTCGCGGTTGGTGAAATTAAATTAGGCCAACAGCGCCATGCTCTTAGAAGTGCTGCTGTGGCAGGTTTGTCTTGCCTCAAGCTTGCTTAGATTCTCAGCTGGTGTATATCGCCGCCCTAGTGGCCAATGATGGGTAATGAAACATTATGGTGGAATTAGGGAGGTATTACCCTAGATGGAAATTCTGAGTGTCTCTGTAAACCCTGCGAATTCGGTCACATGTGCACAAGGCGTAACAGTGTCGAGGAAGAGGATGAGACGGCCTTATGAGAGCTTGTGTGTTTTGGAAAGGTTAGGTTCCTATCCCAGCCCCAAAAAGTGTGTCTCTTGGAGAATACACAGAAGAGCCTAGAGAGCTTAGGAAGCTGGGATTTGTGAGATGCTTTGTTTTGTGTCCATGAGCCTTTTTCCCTGCTGTGCAACTCTGAGAATCTGGTTTCTGTGTTCCAGCTAGGGCTGGATGATAGTTTGGATGTTTATTGAACATTTACCATATATTCTTGTGAGTTCTGCAGTGTTATTAAATGACGTAGTATCATGGTTATTGTGATGATTTAAATGCGTTTTTTATTTTCGCCGTGACGTTTCCTTATGACCATGTAGTTTTGTGATCCTCTCTAGTCTCTCTCTTGGCCAGTATGAACATTTTTAGAGGGATGTTTTAATATACAGATTTCAGAAGCAAAACTCTATCTGGAGCTTGTTAGTTCAGTTCATTTCAATGAATCAACTGTCCATTTAATCAAACAAAGAACTGATTCAATGATTCGCTTGCTTGGTATTTTTTATATATTAAATGTCTAATTGAAATATGTGTAGGTAAATTTTAATCTAATGCAAGTAAATATTAAAACATATAATTACCATGTGTATTAGTAAATATACTGTGTGTGTGTGTGTGTACACATATACTGTATATATATAACAAGTTAATGTTAATAGCAACACATATTTTAATATGGAATAGTGCTGTCAAATCGATAAATCGGATCCAAAAAAAAAAAAAAAAAAAAAAAAAACTATATTTTTATAAAATATATTTTTACATATATGTTTCTGTACTGTGTATATTTAGGTTATTATATATAAATACACACATACATGTATATTTAAGATATATAATTTATAATTAATATAAATCATATATAAATAGATTTTTACTTTGTGCTGCAATTTAGATGTTATTATATAATTGTAATTATTATTAAATAAATTATTTTTTAATTGTTACACAATATACATGTTTCTGTGCATATGTACACATAATCTTTTATTTTGGCTGCAATTAATAGTTTTAACTTGATATGACAGCACTAATATCAATATATCACTCTTTAAATTAATTTGAAAAGTATCATTTCCGCTATTACCTAGCTCTATTTGCAGCCATGTTGACGTTACAGGAGTTTGATGCTCTATAGGTTATATACTGTTGTACAGGGGTGAGAATGGAGTCGGTTGCATGATCTGCCTATTCCTGCCCTCCACCTGCAACAGGAGGGGGAGGGAACGAGAGAAAGAGGGAGAAAGTGTAGCACAGCGGCAGCAAGAGGAGGGAAGAGACTGATGAAATGTGAAATTTAGCTCAGCTGAAGAAACCGGGCTTGCACTGCTGCCTGTAATTGGATTGGCTCTTTTCCCAAAGAGCAAACCCACCACTCTCTATTGCCACTTTCTCTTTTTCTCTCTCTCCCTCCCTCTTGCTCGCTCACACACACATACACCAATTCCCCTTTCAATCGACACAGTCCCCTGCCGTACCCTTCCTTTCCTCCAAGCAGAAGTTCCATGCTGGTTGAGATCTCTCTCTCTCTTTGTATCCTGATAAAGCAGATACGGCGACTCTTGCAGCATTGGCTCTTGTAGTTGAGGAAAAAGCCCTTTGAATGAATTAATGAAAGCTGACCGGGGGTGCTATTGTCCATATTTCATCAAGCTTCTGTAGGTTAAACAGTTCGAGCATTAGTCATTTTCACACTCCTTTTCTGTAACTGTTTTAGAGTGAATGAAATGTTGAGAGTGTTGAATGTCAGTAACATTAACAGTCATGCACTGGACTCTGAGATTGATTAATAGCATGCAGGATTCTGAAATCACCATAATTGTTTGTACTAAGAATGTAACTGCATATGCATTTTGGTCAATGCAGATAACATTGAATATTTAAATGTAATGACTGATGAATGATAAGGTTTGATGGTCAATATTGTAAATGTATACTACAACAAAATGACATTATCTACTGTCATATCAACTGGTATTTTATTTGATTTTCACCACTATATTGATGTGTTGTTCTTTCACTGTCAGAAATTATAAGATTGTTGTGTGTGTTACCGGCTCCTGACCTTACCCCGGTGGTATTGCCCTCTGCGCTGATGGGTGGCAGAGCGCTGATACTGCTCGCCTCAGCAGGATTTTGGCAGATAAGGGTGGCAAGGACAGCAGAATAAAAAAATCAGTGGCATTCAACGTCCCATTCAGCCGTTTTGTTTAGAAGTCAAGATAGCATCTTATTTTAGTAAGCGTGTGAATTTACATTCAGAGGGAAAACATGCCGTTCTATCATTCTAAAACGCAACATTTATATTAAAATTACATCTTACTTGTAAGCAGAACAAGACGGGCAATATTTGCTATTGAAAATACAGCCTCTGTTAGCAGTATTGCGTTAGATTAATTATAGGGCGTGAAGTTAAGTTTATATCATGCTTTAAGTGCAAATCTCAGGGGAGAGTGTGGGCTTCCTGAGAGGAGGGGGAATACGTTAGGAGCGATCGGCCCCAGAGGGTTGCTTTTCTCTTTGATATTGTTAGAGAGGAAAAGACAGCATGCTAAAATTAGATCTTTAAAGTTATCCCACTGGGAGATTAGCGCTGATTTGAGATGGTCACAAGATCTGTACTACATTAATCCAATCAGAGCACAGGCATCGTGAACTGTGGGACTGCAGGAAACCGTGTGACTCAGGTTTGCTAAAAAAAAAGGCAATTGAAAAGAGCACCTGGGCTAATTATACGTGCCCCCATTAAACATCCTTCTATTTCTAATTGGTGGTATAATAAGTACTGTGATGCAAGGAGTAGTTTGCATGACCTACATGGTAATTCCACTCATGTAAAAAAGCCCAAAGGGAAACTATTGTACGTCTGCGTTACAGTATGTAGTGTTGGGGAAGCTGCTTTAAAACTTAGTTTCCCAAGCCACAAGCTACTGATACTTTAAAATAGATAAACAACAGTCAGTCTGTTCTTGAAAATTACAGAAAATATAGATAAAGCTAAGTATTTAACTAAATATCTGATGAGTCACACAGGTATTTTTGAAGCAAGAGCCAACAATATATTGAATGGGTCAAAATTATCAATTTTTTTTTTCATGCCAAAAATCATTAGGACATTAAGTAAAGATCATGTTGCATTGAAGATATTTTGTAAATTCCCTGCCTTAAATATATAAAAACTTAATTTCAGATTAGTAATATGCATTGCTAAGAACTTCATTTTTACAACTTTAAATGCAATTTTCTCAACATTTAGATGTTCTGTTCACCCTCAGATTCCAGATTTTCAAATTGTTGTATCTCGGACAAATATTGACCTATCCTAGCAAACCATACATCAATGGAAGGCTCATTTATTCTCAACTTCAAAATGTTTTTTATGACTGGTTTTGTGATCCATGTTCACATGAGTAAAACAGGACAGTTTTTACTGCTTTTGATTACTTTTGTGGTTTGCATGACAATAAAGCTTTATTCACAATACAACAAAAAAACAGTAATCTAGCATTAGCATGTTATATTGCTAGTTGGTGGAAACGCTAGCTTACTATACCATTTTGAAAACAGCTGCACTACTGTTATTCTCCTGTGAAGTGTAGTTAGTTAGTTAGCCTTTTCCCAATACTATTTTTCTATGTTGTGAACAGCACAGTGGGCACACATGACCAAACTGATTTCTGTCATCTTGCTTCGTTAGTTAATCAGTATTTGGTTTGGACTGTGTTCCGACAGGGCTAGGAAGAACGGTTCAGGTGGCTTCCTTTTGGCAGGCAATTGAGGCCCTAATTGGACAAATGTCTCATTGAACTGGTTAAGTGAGTTTCTGGGCACCCATCCCACTCTCCTCGACACTGACATCATCGCTGACATGGTGGATGTGTTCAGGACTGAAACAGAGACGCAGCGGTGATCTGCAGCTGACTGCTGCACATGAAAGCAATGGCAGTTTAGTGGACTGACACGCAGCTGTGTCCACAAGTTAGCTCAACCTCCATCGCTTCTGTCATCCCTGAGCATCCCTTGTGGTGTAAGATTGTGTCTGCTGTCTTTGATGAGCTGGGAAACAGCTGGGTTTAGCATTCCCAGTCTGTAGCCTCCTGATTCCACCAGGTCGTCCCTTGGATTTGGTCTGTAATGAGCCGTGGCCAAAGATGAGCTTTATAGTCTGGGTTGCACAGCATGAAATGTTGAAGGGGGAGAAGAAATGCTTAAACATGTAACGTTCTCCAGCACTTCTGTGGCTTAGCTTTACAGGACCTTTAGAATAAAACCATCTCTGTCTCATGAGAATACACACAAAACATGCACGTAAGCTCACTGCTATGTGGCAGAATGCATTTTTAAAGATCCCGTGAAATGGCTTGACACAGATTTTTTTTTTCTATGCTGACATATTTCATGTTTTCATATCTAAATCTTTAGTCGTGCTACTTCCCGTTGCTTTGGGAGGACGCTAGCATACAGTAGATTTCTCAAAACTAAAGGTGCATTTACATTTACTGTTGGGTTCAGGTTGGTCTCACCAATTTGTCACTCTGACCAACAGAAAGCTGCTTGGTTTGAAAGTGATGTCTGTGTGAGCTGTGTTTCATATCTCTCTACACTATTGGCAACCTTTCAATAAAATAGTTTCAATACAATTTTACCATTGTAGCTGTAGCTTAACGAAAATGGACTAAAAGCCACACAACTATCTTGAAGCCACATAAATCTTTTTTAGAGCCTTTTCTCTCTCCAGATGTCTGTACCGCTCTCTCCTCAGAGATCGGCAGAGATGATTTTTACTTTAGCAGAAACTTAATGAGTCATTTAGAAACAGGCTGTCAGCTGCAAAAACCCTCACTAGAGTTTGCCCCGCTAAGCAAAACTTGCCCAGCAGTTATGTGTTAATTTGTTTTTTTTTTTCAAGGTCAGGGGAGCATCCGGCACATCGGTTTTCGTACTGGTGGCATTTTCTCAACATACTGCAACACTACAACAAATTCTGCTGTTGTGTGGCAACACAAATTGGTGTATCTGCAATGTTGTTGGCTGAGGCTATACTTTCCGCCTGCAGTTTCATAATTACTTGAATTGAGGGATTTTTGTAAAAGCCAAGCTTTTCTTGTTTTAAGTCCATATTTAGTGTGGTCTGTTATTATCCTTGATTTTCTGCTTCCAGAGTATTTTAGATTAAAAAAAGAGTGTCAGCCTTTCAGGACAATACAGTATCTGCTGCCAGATACAAACAGCCGGGAGATGCATCTGTTTAAATGTTTCTCTTGGTTTCAGCATTGTAAGGGAGCTTCAATTATATTGAACACAAATGAGCAAAACAATAGAACATGCTTTTCAATCATCATAACAGTTTCTCACTACTCTTCAATTTCATGTTGAATTAGCATCAATCTGCCTGTAAATTGTTTAATCTAAAATCTTGTCACTGTAGCCACTTTCCACAAATATGATACAGTTTAATGTTTCATTACTTTAAAAAGTGTTATTTGTTCACATACACACACACAATAAAAATATAACATATTATTTATTATATATTCAAATTTTTCTGTGTTGTAGCCTATTTGTGATTTGTGTTACATCACATTTTGAACATGTATTGTCTGAGTACAAGTGTACTGTTTTATCAGCAGATGTGTCCTGATAGTATGATCAGGTGATTACAGTAATGATTTTTGTCTGCTGTGATTGCAGATGGTGTTGCACCCTCAGTGCCACCTTGCTGGCTCTCAGCGAGATCGCGAGCAATATTCCTAATCATGTTACTGTATACTGGGCAATTCAACTTCAGTTTGCCTCCTACCAATAGTGGGAGTCTTTTGAAATTAGGAGCTGCGAGAGCACATGTTGAAGATTGGCTTGCCCTGATTTCCCAATGGGAGTCTGTTCTTGGATTTGACAAGGAAGAACCCAGTTCTTCAAGTAGTTGCAACCACTTTATAGACAGTTGAGGTTGGCGTTTCAATAATTGCAACGATAGAATCACCTTTTCGAATTTGAATGTTGAAGATTCTGTCATGTATAATCTCAACTCATGATAGTAGTGATGCTTGATATATGTTTGTTTGGCTAGCAGTGCTCTTTGATCATCTTTAGACATGTTTTGGTGCCTTGACCCCAGGTTGACCCATCCAACTAAAGCAGCGAAGTCAAAAAGAGAGCAAGTGACTTCATTCTGCTATTCAGACCGAGCCTCACTGTTCTATACAAGGGATCTCAAGCTTTCTTGGGCTGGCTCAGGACTGAAGCGCAGCTAAAGAGCCAAAGGCTGAGAGATAGAGGGACCCTGCTGTTCCTTTCACTCATCAAACACACGTCCACACAAAGACACATACACACACACACACTTCTGCCCCAGACCTCTTCCACTTATCTTCTTGGCAAGGTCTTCAGTCGACCTTCTGTCCATGTACACTCGTGTGTCCGAGCCTTATGTGTGTGAGAGTTGAGTACCAGCCAGTCTTCCTTTCACTTTTTGTGCTTCTGTGAGCTCAATACCTCGTCTTCTCTCTTTTCTGCGTCTCTGTGTTTTTGTCTCTCTCACACTGTCTTTCTAGCTAGTCCATTACATTACCATTAGACAGCCCACCCTGCAGTGATCTCATTACTTACACACACACACACTCACCCACACACTCACTCTCCTTTTCTTCCTAGCTGTCTTTCGTTTCTCTCCCTCGCTCTTTTTCCTGAGATTCTGCTTTTTTCTCTGTGAATTATTGCTCTTTTGTAGTCGCTTGGTCCTTTGTTTCTCCATTCGCTCTTTTTAAGTTTGTTTTCAAACCATGTTTTTGTACTTTGTGCTGTTAAAGAGGCATTTTAAAATCTCTGTGGGTGCTCTCCTAAAGTAATATTTTTCTCAAAAATGAAATACTGTCATCATTTGCTCAACTTTGTGTTGTTTCAAAAAACGTATGACTCTCTTTTGTCCATGGAACTTAAATAGTAGGTTTTAAAGAATTGTACTAGTCACCTTTTCCATTGAACTGCAATAAATGAAGGCTTTTGTTTAAGCCGAGTAAAGGAAATAAAATTATGCTAAAAGTAGTCCTTTTAAAGATTCGTATGAGAGTTTAAAAGTTGAACAGTTTAAAACTAAAGTAGTTATTAGCTGAAAATCTTGTCTGGTATGTTTGTAAGAGAAGTGGCAATGGCAATTTTTTATTTAATCATTTATTTTTTAATTTTTTTTGGAGCCCAAATCTTTTCAGTGAACCAGTTGATCCAGAACACCAAACCAATGAATAATTTGTTCATGAATCAGACTCATTTGATTCTTTATTTCATCTCACTTATGATTCTTGAGTTCAACTCTCTTAGCTCACTGGAAGAGAATAAGTATCAATTAATAATAAATCAATAACATTTTTATCCAAAGACTTGGAATATAGTGGACACACTTTAATGATACTTTCAACATGCATTTGAATTATTTTTGAATCTTTAATTCTTCAGTCGCCATTCAGGGTAATTGCGTTGAAAAGACTGACCAGCATATTCTGCAAAATCCTAATTTTGGTGTTTTCATGTATGTTGTATATCAGAATGCTTCTCTAAACATAGCCATTGTCTTGTTTGGTAGACTGATTCCATTCAGATCAGGAGAGTTAATTAGGTAGTTGATGCTAATGCGCTCTCTCAGGATCCCATGTGCTGCACTCTTGCACAGCATCTGTTTATTCCTACTCTTCTACTTTATTAAGCTCCTTAATATAAACTTCTACCTCTTCATTTAATATACTTCTTATCGCTTTTCAGGAAAGCTGTACATTACACTGTTGACTGCCAGCCGTAATTGGTCTTAGCGTCATGAGGTTGGTGAATTAACCTTGTGATTAGTGTCAGTCCTCACCAGAGACCTGCATCTAAGGTTCTTACCATTTTATTTCCCTCTTGACTAAATTCAAGATGCGGGTCATGTTATAAGCTGTATTTCCTGAAACGTATGTAAGAGGAGGACAGTTTGAACGAACGTGTGTAGAAAAAGTTTAGAATAAATCAGACTTTACATACCAGTCCACATGCTTTCTGTCCTAAATACAGTACTATACACGATTTGACTTCCCATAGCCTCCCAGGTCATAGTATACTGACAATTTTAGGTGTTTTGTTTTTTTTCAAAGTGTGCATCCGTGAAAGGTTTTCAAACTATTTTCCACAACCCCTTTCACAACGGAATTTCAGGAGAAATTTGACGCCTAAATCGTGGGTTTGATTCCCAGAGAATACATGCATTAATTTTCCTTGGAAAAGCATGTAAATTTTGAGGTAATATGGCAAATTGGGCTGAAAATAATTGTTTGTGTTGGCGATATTATCATAGCCAGTTCCTGAAGTGAAACTGGTGCTGTTTCATCAAATACAGATTGCATCTGATTGCATTTGACAGCGTTATGTTCTGCGGTTAACATCGGGTAATGTTCAGCACCTCCATTTTGGTCATCTGTCACGTCTGCTGTATTATACTACACGTTCTTCCAGTTTGTTTGTTTGACTGAATACAGAGCGTCAAAGTCGCTGTAATCCAGTCTCTCTCTCTGGCACTTGAGGTCCAAATGTAATCGTGTGAACTAGCGATTTGGGTGGCGGTTTCCACTTACGTTTGACAATGTGATCAGAACTGGTAAACCACATAAGAGAAGCTCTGCACTCCCATCTCAAAGTCTTCCTACTAAAGCATTCTAAAGATTAGTGTTGTGCTCATTGCAAACAGATGTCCTTGCGGGACCTCGTTCCAACATGTTTAGAACAGGGAAACCTCTGTAAAGACATAGAAACATTCGTTTTGTATTAGCAGGGCTGTGATGTTCACTGTGGTTTGGTTGAAGCCCAGAGCATTAGCATAGTGTGGCTAGTCATCAGCATATCGATATTCAACTGGAGCGCCTGGCTCACATAATCACTTCGGGAAAAGCATTTGAAATTCATAGAAATCCCTGCCAATCGTGTTGGCCTTATTGATCCGCTGCTGCGGAAATGAAATAAAGTTCCATAAGCTCCTTACATAAAATTATAACCCACCTTTAGCATGGAAAGCAATGAGGTCATGAGAATGAAGAGGGGAGGGCTGAGGAATAGATAATGTGATTGAGAGAGAGAGAGTACTGGCATTTTTTTTGGCCGTGGTTCCACAAATAGATTTCTACTGTCCATTCAAAGTGGACAACTGGCTCATTGCCAGACCATATTGATTTACTTTACAAAGCACTTGAATGGGTCAGATATCTGTGATTACCCAATTCATTAGTGTAGTCTCTTAGAGCGGAGAGGAAATTAGATTAAAGCTAAGCCTAGAGATGGGAAAACCTCAAATTGTCCTGCATGTGCATGTCTGGGTAGGTGGAGTGCACTTTAAACCAATTAAAAACCTGTTTGGCTTTCACTACAGCAAACACTGGTGTGCGCCATGGGCCCTAGTTGTAGCCTGACCAAACATTACATTGTTAAAAATTGGGGCAATTCATTAGAAATAACAGTTGTTAAAGGGGTAGTAAAAAAATGATTCTGTCATTGTTTATTCAGCCTCATGTCTTTCTAAATCCATCTTTAGTAAAAAAAAAAAAAAAAACATTTTATAGAATGCCCTAGTTCTCACTTTCTAAAGCATACATGGGCAGTAGTGTTGGGCAATATGGTCATTTTCAAATTGTCATTTCTTCAGCCCGTGAGTTCGACGATGCACCAATATTATCGTGCATGGGTGGAGCAAGACAGAGACTCTTTGTTCTTGTCATAGCAAAACTATTTGGTGTTTTAAACCATGCAGGTGCACAAGAGAGCCTATGGAATCACAAATAATCTAAAGAATATACTTTCAAACATACTGATAAACTAATAAGTAACTAAAAAATACTGTATTTAAAACAGCTAGTTCATATATATTAGAACTAGCTGTGAGAACTGTGCACGGGTATCAGTCTAAATGTTCTGCAAAATGAGTCAACAGTGAAAATCAAGAGTACAGTAGATGTCATTCAACAGTTTAACTCTAATGTTGGACATAAACGAACACGTTAAATATAAAGTATTCAAAACAGGTAAGTTCATATATTTGGGGTAAAGTTAAATTGAACTGATGCATCAGTCATACAGCGCTCCGGACGGCGCACCTCATGACGAGCCCGACGCACCGCCACAGAAACAAGAATGAGATGCGTTCTAACTGTGGCATTAAACTCAGTTAATGAGGGCTCGTTTAAAATATTGTACATATATAGGTCATTCAGATTACATGTTAAAGTACAATGAAATATCTTATATCTTTGTGTGAAACGTGGTGCTGAAGTGAAATAGTTGGACAGTTTGATAGCCAAATTATAATAGGCCGCCTAATAAAAATAGTAATAATAATAATTTGTATTATTTAATACAATAATAGGAGAATGAGTGTAATATCGTCTTGACTATCGACAGAGATATCTGCTATAGTCGATATCTCTGACTATCATCGATACACGATACTATCGTCTACAGTAAACCCTAATGGGTACCTGTGAACAACACCAAAAGCACACGTCGTCAGTCGTTTGTGTGGTGCTGTGATTTGTTGGTGCTGTTGCTTCTCTGAGGAGGCCGGCTTTATCAGGTAGCTTTCAAGCGAGGCTCTTTTTTTTAACACAAACACATTGTTTGTGCTTGTGAGAGCATTTTCCCTTCTTTTCTTTCCCTGTCACTTTAAATAACACCTTCAAAAACTTTCCTCTTTGTTTGGACCATGCCAACAATCGAAGCAGCTTTTGTATTTTACACGTCTTACTTATGAACTCATTTCAGCTGACAGGATGTATTGTGTTCGTTGGTGCCATTATTAGCAAACTCAAAGAGTTTATAGAGGCAAGTGTGGTGATGTGTTCTACTGAGAACTTCATCGTAGATCATTAACTCTTTCTTGAAGCATCTAAAAAGAAGTACCATGTGACTACTAGGCTCAGTTTAGCTGCCCCATCTGCCCCGTACATGAAACATACGTTCTCTAAGAGATTCTGTGCTGTTTTGGAAGGTTTTTTTAGCTGCTATCAGAGTGTTATTGGTAATTTCCTGTCTTCTCTTGGCCTGTCCACCTCTTATCGCTGTGAAAGAGACAGCATTCAGACACCATCATCTCTAATGAATTCTGATACTTATCTAATAGCATGCGATAATGTTTCAAACGTCAGGTAATAATGTCTCCCTCACTAAGTCATTACCGGGCCCTCACCCCTTTTCCACGTCCACCTTTCATCCTGCTTGGCAAAGAGCGCATACCTCCCCCCAATCCTCCTGTTCAGCCGGCTGGCTCGTGGCAGACTTCCCTGTGACGTCACACTTCCATGCGCCTAATGCGAACTGACAGCCTCACCTCGTTCATGCATCCCAAATGCACTTCCAGTCATTTAGTCTAGCAGAAAAAGGAAATGCTTACTTGCCTGCAAATTCCCTAATAATGCTCTGCTTCACAACTTAATAACCCCTGTTTTATTTACTCAGGGTAACTGGAATGTTACATGGAAACATGAAAATTGACCTGGTTTGCTTTCCTAATACACATTTCTGGTCTGACTGTGCACGATTCATCAGTACGTGTTTTCCAACAAAATGAAAATAAGACACTACAATGTTGATTGTTGAGTACTTCATTTTTAACCAAGTTTGAATGATTTTATTTATTAAGTTATAACTGCTTAACTAACTCGTTTAACATTTAAGTTATATAATTGTTTTACTTGTATATTAGTAATTGCTTTAACTTAACATTTTAGCTAGCTTAAACAAATTTTGTGTAAGTTAATATATATATACATACATACATACATACATACATATATATATATATATATATATATATATATATATATATATATATATAAATATATATATATATATATATATATATATATATATATATATATATATATATATATCAACAATTGCTTAATTAATAATAACTATTTATTAAATAAAATAATAATTATAACATCAATAATGTAAATGAATATTTATATATTTGTATTATTTTTTTGATAATTGCTTACTTGGTTAACATTAAATGGTATGCGTTAAGATTTTTTATTGTAATTCTGTTTGTATTACTGTAATAAAAATAATATAATTTTTATATTTATTTTAATATAATAGTTGTTTCACGTTTTTTATTTATTTACTTAGAATTAATAAGAATGGTTGACTTTTTAGCAAAAAGAACTTGCTCAGCATCTACAACATTATTTTTATTGAATGATAGGATGAACTTAATCTTAAACCTTCTGGGAAGATGTTAACAAACCTGTTGGTTTAAATTACGTCCAATCCTGTTTTTATTCACTCGCAAATACTGTATATTACTGAAGGAAAAAGCACATGTTTAAGCTCACTCAGAATGCTGAGCGATTTCCACTACAGGCAGCCAGAGCCCAGATGAGATATTTTCTTTGTGGTTCTCAATTGGAATCCTGTGTTAGTGGCTCTTTCTCGGCACTGCCGGCTTTGGGCTTTTTCATTATGTTTTACTGGTGAGTCAGTCCAGAGGGCAACAGGAGTGCCGGTGCACGGAGCAAGGTCAGGGCCATGTAATCCCATTACATAATCAGAGAAAGAGACAGGAAATGTCAAGCGCTGGGCTACAACCAGCGTGTATGTATTTTTGAGTGTGGTGTATAATGTCTAATAAGGAGTGACATGTGAGGTTTAATGTCCCATCCCAGTGCAAGGCTTGGTGGTTTTAGATACGTTTTCTTCACTAACATGGCTAACATTGCTGGCATTGATGTCATCCATTAAACGATAATCACCTCTGGTGCAACAGCATCACATTGATTTCTCAAGAGGCCATACAAGGGCAGCCATGCGGTCAGGCGTGGACTATGTGTATTCAGAGCATAGGCAGAAGATATGTTGCTTGTGATTGGTTCTGTGGCATTAATATGATATTACAAAGTATACCATGATTCTATCTTTGAAAAGCAAATTGTGAATGTACCAAAAGCATGGTAACACCTTTGTACTTTTGTGTAAGTGTATGCAAAGATTATTGGATCGGTGTTTTGGTGTGTTTGGGACACACCGTTTGGCTCGGCTCGAAGCAGCTGCTAGTCCTGCAGGGGGTCCAGACCCACGGGCTGTGTGTGTAGATTTGGACCCTGACCCGTAGTTTGTTTTTCTGTCGCCCTCATGGAGAGCTAGTAAACAGCTGCCCCTCGGGCTGAGTAAACCCAGAGAACGCTCCATCATCAGTTCAGTCGCTGTCTGTACACTCCCTGGGTGTCAATAAAGCCGCGCTGGCCCCAGTGTCTCCCCGATCTTCTGTGAGGGATTTTAGAGATGTTTTCTCTGTGCAATTTCCCCCACAGAGCCAATTAAGACAGAACACAATTCAGCTATACTTTGATTATGCAGTAGCATCAAATCAGCATTCTGTAACTTGTCTAACTAGAGGCAGAAACCGTCCCGTCCTCTTCTCCCTTACAGGTATGCTGTGTTTTGACGCCGAGTGTGAGAGCTGAAAGGTGTGTGGTGGATCGGGTGACAGTCTTGGCTTCCTGGGTTGCCCCCGTGTAATGAGATCTGTCTGATGTTTGGGCTACTCTCTCTCCAGAGCGCTGTCTGCTTTAGACAGGGTCACACTGAGCGGCGTGACGGAGATAAGATTAACTGTGTTGCACAAGATCAGGTTTCTAGCACTCAAATGCTGACTTTCTCTTTTTCTTCTTCTTCTTCTTCCAGTTGTCTTTCTGCTGTCTTTATGTTGGCTGTCTGATAATCATTAAAAGCTCTTTGTACAGTATATAAGTTGTTCTGAATAGTTGTTCCTATCTCATAATGTCTGTCTCATAATTTTAACATTGAAGACGCATGCAGTCCAATACAAGAATTTTATTGGATTTAATATACCTTATTGTGGGCTAAACAAAGAAAACATAAAAAAAAACATAATATACATTTTTTAATTAATTGAATTAGTGCTTGGCATCCAAAATAAAGATTTTTTTATATATATAATATATGTGTGTGTACTGTGTATATTTATAATGTATACTACTGTATTAACACACTATAGTACAGTAAAATATTTACATGTATTTACTTTCCATGTATTTATATTCATATATATATGTATATGTGTATATATATGTGTGTGTGTGTGTGTGTGTGTGTGTGTGTGTTATTTAGGCTATATATAATAAATATACACAGTACATACACAATTTTGGTTGTAATAAATCGTTGCCCAGCACTAAAATAAATACAGTCTGAATTTATTTATTGATTTGTTTATTAAAAAAAAATATTTCATTTAATAATTTTTTTTATTAATTTTTTTTTTTTTGTTCTTTAGTTGTTTATTTTTTTATTTGTTAAATATTATATTGTGTATATTATGGTGGGCCAAACAAATGAAGACAATAACTAGACAAATAAATATAATGTAGTATAATAAGTTATGTTATGATATAAATGTATAATCCAAATCTAAAAGTGCTAATCCTGAATATAAAAATCCTAATATATAAATGCATTTCAGAACTATGTATGGCTGAAAGTATGTATTGCTCAGACATACTGATGATTTAATTGTTAGAAGAAAAAAAAATCCTCTTCTGTTTTGTAATTTTGTATCTTTATTCAAGCTCGTGGAACGTTTATCGAGGACTGTCTGTTGGCCATGGATAGTTATTTTATAGTCAATGCCATGAAAGGGGACAAGGCCCAACAATACCGTCTAAAAGGAAAAAAAATGCAGACCGCTAGGATCATGTAACCAACAATGGCAGCGATGGCTTCAGCTGTAGAGTGGTTACACAGGCTGCTATTGTTGCCTCATGAGATGTAGAGGAAATTGTTTCTCCTTTCAGACCACAATGACTTCCCACATAAAAGAATCATCATCGACTGTCAGAGGAGGAAAACAATATATTTACTCTGCAGGCATCTGTTGTCTGCCTGTGTTTTTACTTCCCTCTCTTGCTCTTCTGAATTTCCAGCGTGCTTGTTCTACTCGGCTTTAGAAGGGATTTGGATTTTTTTTTCAGTACCGTCATCTCATATCAGATTTAAAGTAGACAGTGTGGGATTTAAAGGATGAACTGAGGAATTTAGTCATTTTCTCTGCTCTATGCCTCTCTGGTTTCTCTTGTCCTTTTTATTTTTTTTCTTTTTACACTGAAATGGGCCTCAAGAGATCATTATAGGATGCATTTGTAAATATTTCTACTCTCCTTTCGTTCAACTTCCTCCACACAAGCCGCAGACAGTTAAACAGAAACGGCTTCACTATATCTGAGAACAAAACAACTGATTCGGCTTATACACGCCAGCCACAAAGACCTAATAAAGAAACCATAAAATAGACAGTAAATGCAGCAGCTTTTGGTCTAACGGGTCCATTAACTTTTTAAGAGTCTTGAATAGTCTGTTTTCCATCCTCTTCCTCACACAGTATGCTTTTTCGTGGCTTCTTGTTTTGAGAGTGCAAGAACTTGTCAATTTTCTCATTCTTTATGCTGTTCCAAACCCATTTTTCAAAATATATTCATTTGTGTTTTGAAGGAGAAACTAAGTCATGAGGTTGAGTAAATGATGATAGAATTTACATTACCCTCAAATTCATACAAAAACACAACTTTCAGCCCACAAGGATCCTCATTGCTGATCCAGTTGTATAGGGACTACAAGTCCCACAATGCACTTGACCCGAAAGAGATTGCATTGCCCTCACTGCTTAATGCCAGTGCAGCTCTGCTGAGGTTTTTGTTTTACGCCATTGTGTCAGCATCCCAGACAGTGCAAAATCAGGAAATGGTTACTTCTCTCTGTGATTTATGGCCAGAATTCAGAATTCAGAGCAAAATGTTTAACTGCACCATCATGCGTCACAAACCCATGTTTGCTAAGCATTTTAATTGATGGCTGATGGTCTCTGAGCTGATCCGATAGTTTTTTTTGTTTTTGTTTTCTGCACATGTAATGGCACATGTACATCTGAGCGTCTAAGTCACCGACTGATTTGCTTCACCTTCTGTGCTGAGCATGCGTGTGTAATAATGGCCAGTAAAAAGCAAATCCCTGGTTTGGCTGCATTTGATAAGCTGCTTGTCCTGAGCTTAGCCCCTTTGATTTGTCCTGAGCCCCCTCTGAAATGGAGAAAACTTTAGATAAGCACAACCTACCAACAGGAAAAATAAATGCTTTGCATTCGATTCAATTGCTACCAAACATGAGTTCTGCATCAGAAGTTGTTGTGAAAGTGCAATGTAGAGAATGGCGATGACAAATATTACTCTTTTTTTTCCCATATTTTCGGTTGCGAATGGGTATGGAGCTGAAGCAGAATCACTTTAATTTCAGACTCCATGTTTTCCACAACACTGATCCTTTTGTTTCCTAATGCCTGAAGCATCTTTCTCTTCAACTGAGTGTGTGTGTGTGTTTGTTCAGCACTGTGGTGTCCCAGCGTCCTGAGGCTACCCGCCGAGTTCTGTAGTCCTTTTATTACTCCTCTTTCCTATACTGTCTCTTTGTCCAACAACTGTCCTGTTGAATTTTTCTCTCCCCAACTGTTCTTCTGTACACTTTCAAATATTAGCATACCGTTTCCACCGCAGGCTTCAAATTTGCAATTATGGTTCTCCAAGCCGTCACATTATACGGCATCAGCTCTTAATTAAGCCACGAGGGGGGGACCATATGGACGACGGCCAGACCCCATGCAGAGGGGGTCTGCGATGCTTTTTGAAGTCGTGGAAGTTTATTTGTCTGAACTTGGCAGGAGCCTAATCCA
>NW_020528265.1:0-109852 GCF_003368295.1 Carassius auratus | reverse complement strand
TTGAGCATTAGTCATTTTCACACTCCTTTTCTGTAACTGTTTTAGAGTGAATGAAATGTTGAGAGTGTTGAATGTCAGTAACATTAACAGTCATGCACTGGACTCTGAGATTGATTAATAGCATGCAGGATTCTGAAATCACCATAATTGTTTGTACTAAGAATGTAACTGCATATGCATTTTGGTCAATGCAGATAACATTGAATATTTAAATGTAATGACTGATGAATGATAAGGTTTGATGGTCAATATTGTAAATGTATACTACAAGAAAATGACATTATCTACTGTCATATCAACTGGTATTTTATTTGATTTTCACCACTATATTGATGTGTTGTTCTTTCACTGTCAGAAATTATAAGATTGTTGTGTGTGTTACCGGCTCCTGACCTTACCCCGGTGGCATTGCCCTCTGCGCTGATGGGTGGCAGAGGGCTGATACTGCTCGCCTCAGCAGGATTTTGGCAGATAAGGGTGGCAAGGACAGCAGAATAAAAAAATCAGTGGCATTCAACGTCCCATTCAGCCGTTTTGTTTAGAAGTCAAGATAGCATCTTATTTTAGTAAGCGTGTGAATTTACATTCAGAGGGAAAACATGCCGTTCTATCATTCTAAAACGCAACATTTATATTAAAATTACATCTTACTTGTAAGCAGAACAAGACGGGCAATATTTGCTATTGAAAATACAGCCTCTGTTAGCAGTATTGCGTTAGATTAATTATAGGGCGTGAAGTTAAGTTTATATCATGCTTTAAGTGCAAATCTCAGGGGAGAGTGTGGGCTTCCTGAGAGGAGGGGGAATACGTTAGGAGCGATCGGCCCAGAGGGTTGCTTTTCTCTTTGATATTGTTAGAGAGGAAAAGACAGCATGCTAAAATTAGATCTTTAAAGTTATCCCACTGGGAGATTAGCGCTGATTTGAGATGGTCACAAGATCTGTACTACATTAATCCAATCAGAGCACAGGCATCGTGAACTGTGGGACTGCAGGAAACCGTGTGACTCAGGTTTGCTAAAAAAAAAGGCAATTGAAAAGAGCACCTGGGCTAATTATACGTGCCCCCATTAAACATCCTTCTATTTCTAATTGGTGGTATAATAAGTACTGTGATGCAAGGAGTAGTTTGCATGACCTACATGGTAATTCCACTCATGTAAAAAAGCCCAAAGGGAAACTATTGTACGTCTGCGTTACAGTATGTAGTGTTGGGGAAGCTGCTTTAAAACTTAGTTTCCCAAGCCACAAGCTACTGATACTTTAAAATAGATAAACAACAGTCAGTCTGTTCTTGAAAATTACAGAAAATATAGATAAAGCTAAGTATTTAACTAAATATCTGATGAGTCACACAGGTATTTTTGAAGCAAGAGCCAACAATATATTGAATGGGTCAAAATTATCGATTTTTTTTTTCATGCCAAAATTCATTAGGACATTAAGTAAAGATCATGTTGCATTGAAGATATTTTGTAAATTCCCTGCCTTAAATATATAAAAACTTAATTTCAGATTAGTAATATGGCATTGCTAAGAACTTCATTTTTACAACTTTAAAGGCAATTTTCTCAACATTTAGATGTTCTGTTCACCCTCAGATTCCAGATTTTCAAATTGTTGTATCTCGGACAAATATTGAACCTATCCTAGGCAAACCATACATCAATGGAAGGCTCATTATTCTCAACTTCAAAATGTTTTTTATTATGACTGGTTTTGTGATCCATGTTCACATGAGTAAAACCAGGACAGTTTTTGCTGCTTTTGATTACTTTTGTGGTTTGCATGACAATAAAGCTTTATTCACAATACAACAAAAAAACAGTAATCTAGCATTAGCATGTTATATTGCTAGTTGGTGGAAACGCTAGCTTACTATACCATTTTGAAAACAGCTGCACTACTGTTATTCTCCTGTGAAGTGTAGTTAGTTAGTTAGCCTTTTCCCAATACTATTTTTCTATGTTGTGAAACAGCACAGTGGGCACACATGACCAAACTGATTTCTGTCATCTTGCTTCGTTAGTTAATCAGTATTTGGTTTGGACTGTGTTCCGACAGGGCTAGGAAGAACGGTTCAGGTGGCTTCCTTTTGGCAGCCAATTGAGGCCCTAATTGGACAAATGTCTCATTGAACTGGTTAAGTGAGTTTCTGGGCACCCATCCCACTCTCCTCGACACTGACATCATCGCTGACATGGTGGATGTGTTCAGGACTGAAACAGAGACGCAGCGGTGGATCTGCAGCTGGACTGCTGCACATGAAAGCAATGGCAGTTTAGTGGACTGACACGCAGCTGTGTCCACAAGTTAGCTCAACCTCCATCGCTTCTGTCATCCCTGAGCATCCCTTGTGGTGTAAGACTGTGTCTGCTGTCTTTGATGAGCTGGGAAACAGCTGGGTTTAGCATTCCCAGTCTGTAGCCTCCTGATTCCACCAGCGTCGTCCCTTGGATTTGGTCTGTAATGAGCCGTTGGCCAAAGATGAGCTTTATAGTCTGGGTTGCACAGCATGAAATGTTGAAGGGGGGAGAAGAAATGCTTAAACATGTAACGTTCTCCAGCACTTCTGTGGCTTAGCTTTACAGGACCTTTAGAAATAAAACCATCTCTGTCTCATGAGAATACACACAAAACATGCACGTAAGCTCACTGCTATGTGGCAGAATGCATTTTTAAAGATCCCGTGAAATGGCTTGACACAGATTTTTTTTTCTATGCTGACATATTTCATGTTTTCATATCTAAATCTTTAGTCGTGCTACTTCCCGTTGCTTTGGGAGGACGCTAGCATACAGTAGATTTCTCAAAACTAAAGGTGCATTTACATTTACTGTTGGGTTCAGGTTGGTCTCACCAATTTGTCACTCTGACCAACAGAAAGCTGCTTGGTTTGAAAGTGACGTCTGTATGAGCTGTGTTTCATATCTCTCTACACTATTGGCAACCTTTCAATAAAATAGTTTCAATACAATTTTACCATTGTAGCTGTAGCTTAACGAAAATGGACTAAAAGCCACACAACTATCTTGAAGCCACATAAATCTTTTTTAGAGCCTTTTCTCTCTCCAGATGTCTGTACCGCTCTCTCCTCAGAGATCGGCAGAGATGATTTTTACTTTAGCAGAAACTTAATGAGTCATTTAGAAACAGGCTGTCAGCTGCAAAAACCCTCACTAGAGTTTGCCCCGCTAAGCAAAACTTGCCCAGCAGTTATGTGTTAATTTGTTTTTTTTTTCAAGGTCAGGGGAGCATCCGGCACATCGGTTTTCGTACTGGTGGCATTTTCTCAACATACTGCAACACTACAACAAATTCTGCTGTTGTGTGGCAAACACAAATTGGTGTATCTGCAATGTTGTTGGCTGAGGCTATACTTTCCGCCTGCAGTTTCATAATTACTTGAATTGAGGGATTTTTGTAAAAGCCAAGCTTTTCTTGTTTTAAGTCCATATTTAGTGTGGTCTGTTATTATCCTTGATTTTCTGCTTCCAGAGTATTTTAGATTAAAAAAAGAGTGTCAGCCTTTGAGGACAATACAGTATCTGCTGCCAGATACAAACAGCCGGGAGATGCATCTGTTTAAATGTTTCTCTTGGTTTCAGCATTGTAAGCAAGCTTCAATTATATTGAACACAAATGAGCAAAACAATAGAACATGCTTTTCAATCATCATAACAGTTTCTCACTACTCTTCAATTTCATGTTGAATTAGCATCAATCTGCCTGTAAATTGTTTAATCTAAAATCTTTTTTCGTGTCTCATGTCACTGTAGCCACTTTCCACAAATATGATACAGTTTAATGTTTCATTACTTTAAAAAAGTGTTATTTGTTCACATACACACACACAATAAAAATATAACATATTATTTATTATATATTCACATTTTTTCTGTGTTGTAGCCTATTTGTGATTTGTGTTACATCACATTTTGAACATGTATTGTATAGTACAAGTGTACTGTTTTATCAGCAGATGTGTCCTGATAGTATGATCAGGTGATTACAGTAATGATTTTTGTCTGCTGTGATTGCAGATGGTGTTGCACCCTCAGTGCCACCTTGCTGGCTCTCAGCGAGATCGCGAGCAATATTCCTAATCATGTTACTGTATACTGGGCAATTCAACTTCAGTTTGCCTCCTACCAATAGTGGGAGTCTTTTGAAATTAGGAGCTGCGAGAGCACATGTTGAATATTGGCTTGCCCTGATTTTCCAATGGGAGTCTGTTCTTGGATTTGACAAGGAAGAACCCAGTTCTTCAAGTAGTTGCAACCACTTTATAGACAGTTGAGTTTGGCATTTCAATTATTGCAACGATAGAATCACCTTTTAGAATTTGAATGTTGAAGATTCTGTCATGTATAATCTCAACTCATGATAGTAGTGATGCTTGATATATGTTTGTTTGGCTAGCAGTGCTCTTTGATCATCTTTAGACATGTTTTGGTGCCTTGACCCCAGGTTGACCCATCCAACTAAAGCAGCGAAGTCAAAAAGAGAGCAAGTGACTTCATTCTGCTATTCAGACGAGCCTCACTGTTCTTTATAAGAGATCTCAAGCTTTCTTGGGCTGGCTCAGGACTGAAGCGCAGCTAAAGAGCCAAAGGCTGAGAGATAGAGGGACCCTGCTGTTCCTTTCACTCATCAAACACACGTCCACACAAAGACACATACACACACACACTTCTGCCCCAGACCTCTTCCACTTATCTTCTTGGCAAGGTCTTCAGTCGACCTTCTGTCCATGTACACTCGTGTGTCCGAGCCTTATGTGTTTGAGAGTTGAGGACCAGCCAGTCTTCCTTTCACTTTTTGTGCTTCTGTGAGCTCAATACTTCGTCTTCTCTCTTTTCTGCGTCTCTGTGTTTTTGTCTCTCTCACACTGTCTTTCTAGCTAGTCCATTACATTACCATTAGACAGCCCACCCCTGCAGTGATCTCATTACTTACACACACACACACTCACCCACACACTCACTCTCCTTTTCTTCCTAGCTGTCTTTCGTTTCTCTCCCTCGCTCTTTTTCCTGAGATTCTGCTTTTTTCTCTGTGAATTATTGCTCTTTTGTAGTAGCTTGGTCCTTTGTTTCTCCATTCGCTCTTTTAAGTTTGTTTTCAAACCATGTTTTTGTACTTTGTGCTGTTAAAGAGGCATTTTAAAATCTCTGTGGGTGCTCTCCTAAAGTAATATTTTTCTCAAAAATGAAATACTGTCATCATTTGCTCAACTTTGTGTTGTTTCAAAAAACGTATGACTCTCTTTTGTCCATGGAACTTAAATAGTAGGTTTTAAAGATTGTACTAGTCACCTTTTCCATTGAACTGCAATAAATGAAGGCTTTTGTTTAAGCCGAGTAAAGGAAATAAAATTTATGCTAAAAGTAGTCCTTTTAAAGATTCGTATGAGAGTTTAAAAGTTGAACAGTTTAAAGTAGGTATTAGCTGAAAATCTTGTCAGGTATGTTTGTAAGAGAAGTGGCAATGGCAATTTTTTATTTATTCATTTATTTTTTTTATTTTTTTTGGAGCCCAAATCTTTTCAGTGAACCAGTTGATCCAGAACACCAAACCAATGAATAATATTTTCATGAATCAGACTCATTTGATTCTTTATTTCATCTCACTTGAGATTCTTGAGTTCAACTCTCTTAGCACACTGGAAGAGAATAAGTATCAATTAATAATAAATCAATAACATTTTTATCCAAAGACTTGGAATATAGTGGACACACTTTAATGATACTTTCATCATGCATTTGAATTATTTTTGAATCTTTAATTCTTCAGTCGCCATTCAGGGTAATTGCGTTGAAAAGACTGACCAGCATATTCTGCAAAATCCTAATTTTGGTGTTTTCATGCATGTTGTATATCAGAATGCTTCTCTAAACATAGCCATTGTCTTGTTTGGTAGACTGATTCCATTCAGATCAGGAGAGTTAATTAGGTAGTTGATGCTAATGCGCTCTCTCAGGATCCCATGTGCCTGCACTCTTGCACAGCATCTGTTTATTCCTACTCTTCTACTTTATTAAGCTCCTTAATATAAACTTCTACCTCTTCATTTAATATACTTCTTATCGCTTTTCAGGAAAGCTGTACATTACACTGTTGACTGCCAGCCGTAATTGGTCTTAGCGTCATGAGGTTGGTGAATTAACCTTGTGATTAGTGTCAGTCCTCACCAGAGACCTGCATCTAAGGTTCTTACCATTTTATTTCCCTCTTGACTAAATTGAAGATGCGGGTCATGTTATAAGCTGTATTTCCTGAAACGTATGTAAGAGGAGGACAGTTTGAACGAACGTGTGTAGAAAAAGTTTAGAATAAATCAGACTTTGCATACCAGTCCACATGCTTTCTGTCCTAAATACAGTACTATACACGATTTGACTTCCCATAGCCTCCCAGGTCATAGTATACTGACAATTTTAGGTGTTTTGTTTTTTTCAAAGTGTGCATCCTTGAAAGGTTTTCAAACTATTTTACACAGCCCCTTTCACAACGGAATTTCAGGAGAAATTCGACGCCTAAATCGTGGGTTTGATTCCCAGAGAATACATGCATTAATTTTCCTTGGAAAAGCATGTAAATTTTGAGGTAATATGGCAAATTGGCCTGAAAATGATTGTTTGTGTTGGCGATATTATCATAGCCAGTTCCTGAAGTGAAACTGGTGCTGTTTCATCAAATACAGATTGCATCTGATTGCATTTGACAGCGTTATGTTCTGCGGTTAACATCGGGTAATGTTCAGCACCTCCATTTTGGTCATCTGTCACGTCTGCTGTATTATACTACACGTTCTTCCAGTTTGTTTGTTTGACTGAATACAGAGCGTCAAAGTCGCTGTAATCCAGTCTCTCTCTCTGGCACTTGAGGTCCAAATGTAATCGTGTGAACTAGCGATTTGGGTGGCGGTTTCCACTAACGTTTGACAATGTGATCAGAACTGGTAAACCACATAAGAGAAGCTCTGCACTCCCATCTCAAAGTCTTCCCACTAAAGCATTCTAAAGATTAGTGTTGTGCTCATTGCAAACAGATGTCCTTGCGGGACCTCGTTCCAACATGTTTAGAACAGGGAAACCTCTGTAATGACATAGAAACATTCGTTTTGTATTAGCAGGGCTGTGATGTTCACTGTGGTTTGGTTGAAGCCCAGAGCATTAGCATAGTGTGGCTAGTCATCAGCATATCGATATTCAACTGGAGCGCCTGGCTCACATAATCACTGCGGGAAAAGCATTTGAAATTCATAGAAATCCCTGCCAATCGTGTTGGCCTTATTGATCCGCTGCTGCGGAAATGAAATAAAGTTCCATAAGCTCCTTACATAAAATTATAACCCACCTTTAGCATGGAAAGCAATGAGGTCATGAGAATGAAGAGGGGAGGGCTGAGGAATAGATAATGTGATTGAGAGAGAGAGAGTACTGGCATTTTTTGGCCGTGGTTCCACAAATAGATTTCTACTGTCCATCAAAGTGGACAACTGGCTCATTGCCAGACCATATTGATTTACTTTACAAAGCACTTGAATGGGTCAGATATCTGTGATTACCCAATTCATTAGTGTAGTCTCTTAGAGCGGAGAGGAAATTAGATTAAAGCTAAGCCTAGAGATGGGAAAACCTCAAATTGTCCTGCATGTGCATGTCTGGGTAGGTGGAGTGCACTTTAAACCAATTAAAACCTGTTTGGCTTTCACTACAGCAAACACTGGTGTGCGCCATGGGCCCTAGTTGTAGCCTGACCAAACATTACATTGTTAAAAATTGGGGCAATTCATTAGAAATAACAGTTGTTAAAGGGATAGTAAAAAAATGATTCTGTCATTGTTTATTCAACCTCATGTCTTTCTAAATCCATCTTTAGTAAAAAAATAAATACATTTTTAGAATGCCCTAGCTTCTCACTTTCTAAAGCATACATGGACAGTAGTGTTGGGCAATATGGTCATTTTCAAATTGTCATTTCTTCAGCCCGTGAGTTCGACGATGCACAATATTATCGTGCATGGGTGGAGCAAGACAGAGACTCTTTGTTCTTGTCATAGCATAACTATTTGGTGTTTTAAACCATGCAGGTGCACAAGAGAGCCTATGGAATCACAAATAATCTGCAAACATACTGATAAACTAATAAGTAACTAAAAATACTGTATTTAAAACAGCTAGTTCATATATATTAGAACTAGCTGTGAGAACTGTGCATGGGTATCAGTCTAAATGTTCTGCAAAATGAGTCAACAGTGAAAATCAATAGTACAGTAGATGTCATTCAACAGTTTATCTCTAATGTTGGACATAAACGAACACGTTGAATATAAAGTATTCAAAACAGGTAAGTTCATATATTTGGGGTAAAGTTAAATTGAACTGATGCATCAGTCATACAGCGCTCCGGACGGCGCACCTCATGACGAGCCCGACGCACCGCCACAGAAACAAGAATGAGATGCGTTCTAACTGTGGCATTAAACTCAGTTAGTGAGGGCTCGTTTAAAATATTGTACATATATAGGTCATTCAGATTACATGTTAAAGTGCCATGAAATACCTTATATCTTTGTGTGAAACGTGGTGCTGAAGTGAAATAGTTGGACAGTTTGATAGCCAAATTATAATAGGCCGCCTAATAAAAATAGTAATAATAATAATTTGTATTATTTAATACAATAATAGGAGAATGAGTGTAATATCGTCTTGACTATCGACAGAGATATCTGCTATAGTCGATATCTCTGACTATCGTCGATACACGATACTATCGTCTACAGTAAACCCTAATGGGTACTGGTGAACAACACCAAAAGCACACGTCGTCAGTCGTTTGTGTGGTGCTGTGATTTGTTGGTGCTGTTGCTTCTCTGAGGAGCCGGCTTTATCAGGTAGCTTTCAAGCGAGGCTCTTTTTTTTTAACACAAACACATTGTTTGTGCTTGTGAGAGCATTCTCCCTTCTTTTCTTTCCCTGTCACTTTAAATAACACCTTCAAAAACTTTCCTCTTTGTTTGGACCATGCCAACAATCGAAGCAGCTTTGTATTTTACACGTCTTACTTATGAACTCATTTCAGCTGACAGGATGTATTGTGTTCGTTGGTGCCATTATTAGCAAACTCAAAAGAGTTTATAGAGGCAAGTGTGGTGATGTGTTCTACTGAGAACTTCATCGTAGATCATTAACACTTTCTTGAAGCATCTAAAAAGAAGTACCATGTGACTACTAGGCTCAGTTTAGCTGCCCCATCTGCCCCGTACATGAAACATACGTTCTCTAAGAGATTTCTGTGCTGTTTTGGAAGGTTTTTTTTAGCTGCTATCAGAGTGTTATTGGTAATTTCCTGTCTTCTCTTGGCCTGTCCCCCTCTTTATCGCTGTGAAAGAGACAGCATTCAGACACCATCATCTCTAATGAATTCTGATACTTATCTAATAGCATGCGATAATGTTTCAAACGTCAGGTAATAATGTCTCCCTCACTAAGTCATTACCGGGCCCTCACCCCTTTTCCACGTCCACCTTTCATCCTGCTTGGCAAAGAGCGCATACCTCCCCCCCAATCCTCCTGTTCAGCCGGCTGGCTCGTGGCAGACTTCCCTGTGACGTCACACTTCCATGCGCCTAATGCGAACTGACAGCCTCACCTCGTTCATGCATCCCAAATGCACTTCCAGTCATTTAGTCTAGCAGAAAAAGGAAATGCTTACTTGCCTGCAAATTCCCTAATAATGCTCTGCTTCACAACTTAATAACCCCTGTTTTATTTACTCAGGGTAACTGGAATGTTACATGGAAACATGAAAATTGACCTGGTTTGCTTTCCTAATACACATTTCTGGTCTGACTGTGCACGATTCATCAGTACGTGTTTTCCAACAAAATGAAAATAAGACACTACAATGTTGATTGTTGAGTACTTCATTTTTAACCAAGTTTGAATGATTTTATTTATTAAGTTATAACTGCTTAACTAACTCGTTTAACATTTAAGTTATATAATTGTTTTACTTGTATATTAGTAATTGCTTTAACTTAACATTTTAGCTAGCTTAAACAAATTTTGTGTAAGTTAATATATATATACATACATACATACATACATACATATATATATATATATATATATATATATATATATATATATATATATATATAAATATATATATATAAATATATATATATATATATATATATATATATATATATATATATATCAACAATTGCTTAATTAATAATAACTATTTATTAAATAAAATAATAATTATAACATCAATAATGTAAATGAATATTTATATATTTGTATTATTTTTTTGATAATTGCTTACTTGGTTAACATTAAATGGTATGCGTTAAGATTTTTTATTGTAATTCTGTTTGTATTACTGTAATAAAAATAATATAATTTTTATATTTATTTTAATATAATAGTTGTTTCACGTTTTTTATTTATTTACTTAGAATTAATAAGAATGGTTGACTTTTTAGCAAAAAGAACTTGCTCAGCATCTACAACATTATTTTTATTGAATGATAGGATGAACTTAATCTTAAACCTTCTGGGAAGATGTTAACAAACCTGTTGGTTTAAATTACGTCCAATCCTGTTTTTATTCACTCGCAAATACTGTATATTACTGAAGGAAAAAGCACATGTTTAAGCTCACTCAGAATGCTGAGCGATTTCCACTACAGGCAGCCAGAGCCCAGATGAGATATTTTCTTTGTGGTTCTCAATTGGAATCCTGTGTTAGTGGCTCTTTCTCGGCACTGCCGGCTTTGGGCTTTTTCATTATGTTTTACTGGTGAGTCAGTCCAGAGGGCAACAGGAGTGCCGGTGCACGGAGCAAGGTCAGGGCCATGTAATCCCATTACATAATCAGAGAAAGAGACAGGAAATGTCAAGCGCTGGGCTACAACCAGCGTGTATGTATTTTTGAGTGTGGTGTATAATGTCTAATAAGGAGTGACATGTGAGGTTTAATGTCCCATCCCAGTGCAAGGCTTGGTGGTTTTAGATACGTTTTCTTCACTAACATGGCTAACATTGCTGGCATTGATGTCATCCATTAAACGATAATCACCTCTGGTGCAACAGCATCACATTGATTTCTCAAGAGGCCATACAAGGGCAGCCATGCGGTCAGGCGTGGACTATGTGTATTCAGAGCATAGGCAGAAGATATGTTGCTTGTGATTGGTTCTGTGGCATTAATATGATATTACAAAGTATACCATGATTCTATCTTTGAAAAGCAAATTGTGAATGTACCAAAAGCATGGTAACACCTTTGTACTTTTGTGTAAGTGTATGCAAAGATTATTGGATCGGTGTTTTGGTGTGTTTGGGACACACCGTTTGGCTCGGCTCGAAGCAGCTGCTAGTCCTGCAGGGGGTCCAGACCCACGGGCTGTGTGTGTAGATTTGGACCCTGACCCGTAGTTTGTTTTTCTGTCGCCCTCATGGAGAGCTAGTAAACAGCTGCCCCTCGGGCTGAGTAAACCCAGAGAACGCTCCATCATCAGTTCAGTCGCTGTCTGTACACTCCCTGGGTGTCAATAAAGCCGCGCTGGCCCCAGTGTCTCCCCGATCTTCTGTGAGGGATTTTAGAGATGTTTTCTCTGTGCAATTTCCCCCACAGAGCCAATTAAGACAGAACACAATTCAGCTATACTTTGATTATGCAGTAGCATCAAATCAGCATTCTGTAACTTGTCTAACTAGAGGCAGAAACCGTCCCGTCCTCTTCTCCCTTACAGGTATGCTGTGTTTTGACGCCGAGTGTGAGAGCTGAAAGGTGTGTGGTGGATCGGGTGACAGTCTTGGCTTCCTGGGTTGCCCCCGTGTAATGAGATCTGTCTGATGTTTGGGCTACTCTCTCTCCAGAGCGCTGTCTGCTTTAGACAGGGTCACACTGAGCGGCGTGACGGAGATAAGATTAACTGTGTTGCACAAGATCAGGTTTCTAGCACTCAAATGCTGACTTTCTCTTTTTTCTTCTTCTTCTTCTTCCAGTTGTCTTTCTGCTGTCTTTATGTTGGCTGTCTGATAATCATTAAAAGCTCTTTGTACAGTATATAAGTTGTTCTGAATAGTTGTTCCTATCTCATAATGTCTGTCTCATAATTTTAACATTGAAGACGCATGCAGTCCAATACAAGAATTTTATTGGATTTAATATACCTTATTGTGGGCTAAACAAAGAAAACATAAAAAAAAACATAATATACATTTTTTAATTAATTGAATTAGTGCTTGGCATCCAAAATAAAGATTTTTTTATATATATAATATATGTGTGTGTACTGTGTATATTTATAATGTATACTACTGTATTAACACACTATAGTACAGTAAAATATTTACATGTATTTACTTTCCATGTATTTATATTCATATATATATGTATATGTGTATATATATGTGTGTGTGTGTGTGTGTGTGTGTGTGTGTGTTATTTAGGCTATATATAATAAATATACACAGTACATACACAATTTTGGTTGTAATAAATCGTTGCCCAGCACTAAAATAAATACAGTCTGAATTTATTTATTGATTTGTTTATTAAAAAAAAATATTTCATTTAATAATTTTTTTTTATTAATTTTTTTTTTTTTGTTCTTTAGTTGTTTATTTTTTTATTTGTTAAATATTATATTGTGTATATTATGGTGGGCCAAACAAATGAAGACAATAACTAGACAAATAAATATAATGTAGTATAATAAGTTATGTTATGATATAAATGTATAATCCAAATCTAAAAGTGCTAATCCTGAATATAAAAATCCTAATATATAAATGCATTTCAGAACTATGTATGGCTGAAAGTATGTATTGCTCAGACATACTGATGATTTAATTGTTAGAAGAAAAAAAAATCCTCTTCTGTTTTGTAATTTTGTATCTTTATTCAAGCTCGTGGAACGTTTATCGAGGACTGTCTGTTGGCCATGGATAGTTATTTTATAGTCAATGCCATGAAAGGGGACAAGGCCCAACAATACCGTCTAAAAGGAAAAAAAATGCAGACCGCTAGGATCATGTAACCAACAATGGCAGCGATGGCTTCAGCTGTAGAGTGGTTACACAGGCTGCTATTGTTGCCTCATGAGATGTAGAGGAAATTGTTTCTCCTTTCAGACCACAATGACTTCCCACATAAAAGAATCATCATCGACTGTCAGAGGAGGAAAACAATATATTTACTCTGCAGGCATCTGTTGTCTGCCTGTGTTTTTACTTCCCTCTCTTGCTCTTCTGAATTTCCAGCGTGCTTGTTCTACTCGGCTTTAGAAGGGATTTGGATTTTTTTTTCAGTACCGTCATCTCATATCAGATTTAAAGTAGACAGTGTGGGATTTAAAGGATGAACTGAGGAATTTAGTCATTTTCTCTGCTCTATGCCTCTCTGGTTTCTCTTGTCCTTTTTATTTTTTTTCTTTTTACACTGAAATGGGCCTCAAGAGATCATTATAGGATGCATTTGTAAATATTTCTACTCTCCTTTCGTTCAACTTCCTCCACACAAGCCGCAGACAGTTAAACAGAAACGGCTTCACTATATCTGAGAACAAAACAACTGATTCGGCTTATACACGCCAGCCACAAAGACCTAATAAAGAAACCATAAAATAGACAGTAAATGCAGCAGCTTTTGGTCTAACGGGTCCATTAACTTTTTAAGAGTCTTGAATAGTCTGTTTTCCATCCTCTTCCTCACACAGTATGCTTTTTCGTGGCTTCTTGTTTTGAGAGTGCAAGAACTTGTCAATTTTCTCATTCTTTATGCTGTTCCAAACCCATTTTTCAAAATATATTCATTTGTGTTTTGAAGGAGAAACTAAGTCATGAGGTTGAGTAAATGATGATAGAATTTACATTACCCTCAAATTCATACAAAAACACAACTTTCAGCCCACAAGGATCCTCATTGCTGATCCAGTTGTATAGGGACTACAAGTCCCACAATGCACTTGACCCGAAAGAGATTGCATTGCCCTCACTGCTTAATGCCAGTGCAGCTCTGCTGAGGTTTTTGTTTTACGCCATTGTGTCAGCATCCCAGACAGTGCAAAATCAGGAAATGGTTACTTCTCTCTGTGATTTATGGCCAGAATTCAGAATTCAGAGCAAAATGTTTAACTGCACCATCATGCGTCACAAACCCATGTTTGCTAAGCATTTTAATTGATGGCTGATGGTCTCTGAGCTGATCCGATAGTTTTTTTTGTTTTTGTTTTCTGCACATGTAATGGCACATGTACATCTGAGCGTCTAAGTCACCGACTGATTTGCTTCACCTTCTGTGCTGAGCATGCGTGTGTAATAATGGCCAGTAAAAAGCAAATCCCTGGTTTGGCTGCATTTGATAAGCTGCTTGTCCTGAGCTTAGCCCCTTTGATTTGTCCTGAGCCCCCTCTGAAATGGAGAAAACTTTAGATAAGCACAACCTACCAACAGGAAAAATAAATGCTTTGCATTCGATTCAATTGCTACCAAACATGAGTTCTGCATCAGAAGTTGTTGTGAAAGTGCAATGTAGAGAATGGCGATGACAAATATTACTCTTTTTTTTCCCATATTTTCGGTTGCGAATGGGTATGGAGCTGAAGCAGAATCACTTTAATTTCAGACTCCATGTTTTCCACAACACTGATCCTTTTGTTTCCTAATGCCTGAAGCATCTTTCTCTTCAACTGAGTGTGTGTGTGTGTTTGTTCAGCACTGTGGTGTCCCAGCGTCCTGAGGCTACCCGCCGAGTTCTGTAGTCCTTTTATTACTCCTCTTTCCTATACTGTCTCTTTGTCCAACAACTGTCCTGTTGAATTTTTCTCTCCCCAACTGTTCTTCTGTACACTTTCAAATATTAGCATACCGTTTCCACCGCAGGCTTCAAATTTGCAATTAATGGTTCTCCAAGCCGTCACATTATACGGCTCAGCTTCTTAATGTAAGCCACGAGGGGGGGACCATATGGACGACGGCCAGACCCCATGCAGAGGGGGTCTGCGATGCATTATTTTGAAGTCGTGGAAAGTTTATTTGTCTGAACTTGGCAGGAGCCTAATCCACTGAGAAAAGCATTGAGTCAGGATTGGGTGTCATTGCGGGTTAGATTTATGTAAAAGGTGAAGGGGGTCGACGAGCTGTCGCTGGACCCTTCAAAATGCCTCAAACAGCTGAAGAAAACCTGCTGGCCTTCAGATTGGTGACAGGAAAACAGCGACTCCTGACAGGGCCTGTAATATGCAAATAAGCTGAGGTTCCAGTGTCAACCTCTCTGTCAGTCTCTTGGGCCCATACGTACTTTCGAAGGGGTCATATGATGTGATTTAAATGTGTCCTTTCTCTTTGGAGTGTTACAAGCTCTTTGTGCATGAAGAAGATCTGTAAAGTTGCAGAGTTAAGACTCTCCCACGCCCCCCTAAAATGGCTCATTCAAACACGTCCCCACCTCTACATCACTATGTGGAAATATTTGCATAATGCTGGCCAAATCTTCACACAAAGGTAGAAGGAGTGGTTTCAGTAACCACAGTTAGTGTTGAAGCAAAAGCACTTTAAATGGCCTTCCAAAAGTAGATACATTTAGGAACATACATTTATCTTGTGTAATGCAAACACATACAAGCTTCACCACTGTGTCTGTCACACCACTCTGTTCAACATTCGGTCTTGAACTGATGGTAAAACTAAGGACATTATTAACTGTATTTACATTTATTTTGAAAGATGAAGCTCGTGTGTGTTATGGAAAGGGGTGTTACATTTCCGACGAGTGCTTGCAGTGTTCGGCCAATCATAATGCACTAGGTCAGTTGGCCAATCAGAGCAGACTGCTCTTATCGGAAGGAGGGACTTCTTTGAAAACGAGAGAGGCGGGGCATAGAGGAGCTATAATAATGTACAGTATTTGAAAAATACATTAACATAAAAGCATGTCAACATATTCTGTTACACCAAATACACAAAATAATGATCTTTAAAAAAGCATCATATGATCCCTTTAAGGACTGAACTTATTTGCTTTCTTTATAACTAAGACATGAAACCCTATCCTAGTTATGACTTCATAAATGGGAAACTGAAGCTTTTAGATGTGTTAGATGATCCTTGATTGCTACTGTAGAAGTGCTGGGTATAGTATCCTGCTAAAAATCCAATACAAATGAACGTATTTTGGAAAAATGAGAGCAGATACTCTTATGTTAGTGTATTTATTCAGGTAATTTAAAATGTTCAAGTCTTCAGTGGAGAGGAGCCAAAAAACCTTTTTACCAATTACAAGTTATACAAGTATGAAAAGGCTTTGTCTTCCATTTGTTTCTGGTTTGTTTTCTGTGAGACTTGTGTTGAAATGTAGTTAAGTGTTTTAGGTACTTGCAGGCTGGATTTCTTTGGAATCCCTTGACAGGCTGAAACAGAAAATGCTGAGGTTTGAGTTCCTAAAATGGCCTCCAGCACTGTCCTCATAACCCGGCTAGCCAGCAGGGCTTGACATTTGCCTCCTCATTAATGGACTAATTAGCCTGATTTAGACTCAAACAAGTGCGAATCCATCCATTCGTCTATCCATAAGGGAATTTCATATTGCACATGTAGCGCAATTTCATCCTTCCCATTTTTATCTTTTTTGGCTCACACCGCACAGAACAATAGAAAAGTGCTTTTTTTTTACTTCAGGATTGTTGAGTAAGTATTTCTCAAACTCAGTTTTTCAGCTTCACCATTTAATCCATAGCCCAGTCCCTTCCTGCATTCCCAGCCCTACACTTGGTCTCATTGTATCTACTGCAAGTTTTTGTAGTTTGTAGTTTCTGCAATGCAAGGTTTTTTTTTTTTTTTATGTTTCTCAGGTAATTCTATTTTTATTCCATACTTCAATTGAATAGCTTGGCACTTAGGGTTTCATTATGACAATTTATTATCTTCTCCGTTAAGAGGCTGTTGATTTGCGGATGGAGAGAGAAAGAGAGAGAGACAGAGGCCTCTTCAGGCACCTGACATTTTGCTGCTCTTCATTAAAAAGGAGCGGCAAACAGTCAAGGTCTAATTAAGACACCAATTCAGAAACGGTTATGAGCATTGCACACTTTTTCCGAGACACATCAGAGCGAATCTCTTTAACTCCTCTCATGACTGACTTGTGCTAAGTGGTTGTACCAGTCATGATGGTGTTTGTTTTAAAAGCATAGTTGCATTAACATGCAGATGCAAATTGTATTTTAATTTATTTGACTATAATATTATATTTCTGCTGCTGACCACACCTAGTAACCCAGTGTTCCTGTAGCTCAATTGGTAGAGCGTTGTACTATCAAGCGGTTGGGGGTTCGATTACCCGGGAACACATGATAGATAAAAATTGACAGCCTGAATGCACTGTAAGTTGCTTTGGATAAAAGTGTCTGCTAAATGCATAAATATAATTTTAATTGAATACATTATTATAATTATAAAAAAAAAAAAAACATTTATATCTTATATTATTATTATTATATATTGCAAATATTCGCTGCCCGTCATGAAAGTGTTAGCTTAGTAAGTAAAGTGAAGTGACATTCAGCCAAGTATGGTGACCCATACTCAGAATTTGTGCTCTGCATTTAACCCATCCGAAATGCACACACACAGAGCAGTGAACACACACACACACTGTGAGCACACACCCGGAGCAGTGGGCAGCCATTTATGCTGCGGCGCCCGGGGAGCAGTTGGGGGTTCGATGCCTTGCTCAAGGGCACCTAAGTCGTGGTATTGAAGGTGGAGAGAGAGCTGTTCATGCACCCACCCACAATTCCATCCGGCCCGAGACTAGAACTCACAACCCTTCGATTGGGAGTCCAACCCTCTAACCATTAGGCCACGACTTCCCCATATAAGTATAGTATATTGCATTGACATGCAAATGCTAATTATTTCATTTCCAAAATGGGTTAGGGTTTACTGTTATAATATGATATATAATATAATAATATCTGCACCACCAAACCTAAAATAAGTTATTATAATTATGTGAAAAAAGTAATAAAAATATATATATTAAATAAAATGTAAAAAATATAATGTTTCATTATATTATATTATATTATATTATCTTTTTTTTCTGATACTCGGTAGTTCTAATTATATAAAAAAAACATTAATATGTTATATAATATTGCATATAGGAAGATATATGCAGGTATATATAATAGAATAGAATAGAATATAATAGAATAGAATGGTATTATATCTGCCACAACCAAACTTAAAATAAATGTTTACAATTATGAACAATAGAAATTAAATATATTAAATAAAATGGATATTAAAATTCAATATTAAAAATATAATCCATCATTATGTATTATATTATATTATATTATATTATATTATATTATATTATATTATATTATATTATATTATATTATATTATATTATATCATAACATATCATGTCATGTCATGTCATGTCATGTCATGTCATGTCATATTATATTATATTATATTTAGATTTTTTTCTGACACACAGTAGTTCTTTTGAAGTCTCGTCTTGACTGACGTGCTTAGCTGTTGTACCAGTCATGAGGGTGTTTGTTTAGAAGGCATTTCTGTTGCCTCCTCATGTCTCATAGTCTTTTCACTTCCAGATGTGCTTTTTGATTGGTAAAACCTAAAAGCACAGTCATGGCCATGTTTCCATGAGTGCCAATTATTCTGGGAATGTTTGAACAGGCAGGAAAACCCAGACAACTGATAATTTGTTTTTGTTTTTTTCCTACCCACTTCTTTGTGACTCGGGCAACTTTCTCAACCGACCATCTTCAGATCCACTGTCTGGTTTCTGGCCTTGTGGGGTCACGGTACGACTCATTTCCCAGCTCCACCGTAAGCCTCAGACTGACTCATTACTGCTGGTTTCCATGAGGACAGACCCGGAGGCTATGCTTTGGCTTTACCTGTTTGTTCACGGTGCAGGTAACAAGTAGACTTCTTGACAGTCAGGACTTTGTATGTGCACGTAACCATGACTCACATAGATGCGTGTACCTGGGAGTTTTTTTGTCTTTTAACAAGACGCAGACAGACTTACAGGTTCCCACAGGAAAGAGATTACTTACGGAATATCATAGCCCTCAAAGTCAACATCTGCAACAATTTGGACTGCTGTCAGTGTTAAAGCAATAGACCTGACTGCTCAAGCATCAGTCAGACATGCCTCAGAGATTAGGCTGAGAAATCTTGTACGGCTGCGTTCTCTCAAAGAGAATGTGTTTAAAGAGCTCTCTTGATCCACGAGTCCCTGAAATGACCTTGTTCAGAAACTAGTGCTGTATTATGAAGGCTTTAGTGAAACACGGAATTCAGTAGAAGCAGCATCCAAGACTGTATGTATACCTGCAATGCGCAGATCAGATATCTATTTTTGTGCGTTTGGTTTAATCCTTTAAGATAAAGCTTCTTTTTTTTTTTACTCTGGATCATGTAATCTTTTATTTTTGTAGTAGTGGCTACACAATAGTCACTTAATTCTGAATTGGTTGACACTGTACACTAAATACAGCCCAAAAGTTGCGAAAGTTTTCCTCCCTGATGTGTCTAAGGTTATAAAGAGTGCTTGCTCAGCTAAAGAGCCGTCAGACGGCCTCCTGGATGGAATTGTTCTTGCAGCTGTAATTATGTGGTAAAGCGCTGTTTTTGTAAACCACCCCTCTTTGTTTCTTCGCTCTCTATTGCGCTTTCTTTCTGAAAGAGGAAGTTCTCTCATGGCTGAAGTATGTAAGGTCTGGCCGGCAGCAGGGTCCATGACTCCCTCTCCCTCATATACGATATCAACTCCATAGCTGTTACTGAAGCCAGAGGAGCTGTCGTTGAAATGTTGCAGCTGTCGGCCCTCTAAAATATGCTTTTATTTCCTGTCCCCATATGCATAATGCTCACCATAGTGGGCAAGTATTGTTTAGTGATCTAAACAAGAAAACAGTTCAGCAGTAAGGTTGAATGTTTTAGGTTTTTTCAGTACACTGTTTAATAAATTGTTTATTAAACTGTTTAATAAAGATGTCGTTAATCACTTACCAAAGCTATAAATGGAGTTGTGATTGCATTAGTAGTGTTTTGCGCATACTTCACACTGGCACAGTGTTTCTGAGTAAAGCCGCAATGCCGTTCGTCTTCCAGTCTCCACTGCTAATAACAGCTTTTGCTGTCCACTGTGTGCATTTTTGTGGTGCATCAATTGTGGATTGCTTACCGTTTCACAATTTTATTTCAAATGTAAAGATGGCACAGTCTTACTGTGTTTGTGGCTCAGAATCGGTTCGCTCTCAGGGGCGCAGAAAACATATTTGCAGTTGTAGTTTTTTGGTAGTGTGCATTAACACACACTAGTGTTTCCTGCACTGTACAAAACCAAAAGGAATGTATTTTTTGAAATGTAATATAGTATAATAATAAAAAAAATTATATAAGAATGCCGAAAAAGACTTATCTTATTTAGTAAGGACTCTTATGAGCCAGTTTTGTTAAAGAGTCAATCAACGTGTCTCAAAACTTAATTTGTGTCTGAATGAGTAAGAAAGGTAAAAGAATTAAGATCTGACACATTGGCTGATTTTTTTTTATTTGAAAATGCTAAAATATGACTTGTTTAGGACAAAATACTGCAGGAAACATTGACACACATACACACACTCCACATATAATCACATCAGCCATGTGAGTGGAAGCCCCGGGGAGCTTGTCTGTGGATGAAGTCTGATAAATTCATTTTGTTTTCTCTAGGATGAAAGAAAGATATTATGACTATGAGCTTATTAGCTCTCATCATAGACATACAGGTGCATCTCAATAAATTAGATTATTTCAGTAATTCAACTCAAATTGTGAAGCTTGTGTATTAAATTAATTTAATGCACACAGACTGAAATAGTAGTTTAAGTCTTTAGTTCTTTTAATTGTGATGATTTTGGCTCACATTTAACAAAAACCCACCAATTCACTCTCAACAAATTAGAATATGGTGACATGCCAATCAGCTAATCAACTCAAAGCACAGTGATCCAAAGTCCTCTTTTCAGATGAGAGCAAGTTTTGTATTTCATTTGGAAACCAAGGTCCAGAGTCTGGAGGAAGGGTGGAGGAGCTCATAGTCCAAGTTTCTTGAAGTCCAGTTTTATGTTTTCACAGTCTGTGATGATTTGGGGTGCAATGTCATCTGCCGGTGTTGGTCCATTGTGTTTTTTGAAAACCAAAGTCACTGCACCCATTTACCAAGAAATTTTGGAGCACTTCATGCTTCCTTCTTTTTGAAGATGCTGACTTCATTTTCCAGCAGGATTTGGCACCTGCCCACACTGCCAAAAGCACCAAAAGTTGGTCAAATGACCATGGTGTTAGTGTGCTTGACTGGCCAGCAAACTCACCAGACCTGAACCCCAGAGAGAATCTATGGAGTATTGTCAAGAGGAAGATGAAAAACAAGAGACCAAAAAATGCAGATGAGCTGAAGGCCACTGTTAAAGAAACCTGGGCTTCCATACCACCTCAGCAGTGGCACAAACTGATCACCTCCATGCCACACTGAACTGAGGCAGTAATTACAGCAAAAGGAGCCCCTACCAAGTATTGAGTGCATGTCCAGTAAATTAACACACTTTCCAAAAGGAATTATTGGTCTTTTGAAGTATTCTAATTTGGTGAGATTGGTGAATTGGTGGGGTTTTGTTAAATGTGAGCCAAAATCATCACAATTAAAAAAGAACCAAAGATTAAAACTACAATTTCAGTCTGTGTGCATTAAATTAATTTAATACACAGGTTTCACATTTTGAGTTGAATTACTGAATTAAATTACCTTTTCCACAACATTCTAATTTATTGAGATGAACCTGTACTGTAGAGTTAATAGTATTTTTTTTTTACCACAGATATTGTAGCATGTTTCATCTAATTGGATGACATATGTACCAAGGGTGTTGATTTACCCTTGCTTTTTTAATGAATTAACATAGAAACTGCAAAGCTGTGAAATATTTTCAATTTGGTTGTCTTGCTGATTAATTTAAATGCGTATTTCTTTTCAATAAATTATTCATTTTTTTCTCCAGTCATGGCTCACAGGTGGATCACTGAGTTTGAGCTTTTTTTGTGTCCTATGTTGATTTTGTGTGTATTTGTGTGCAGATTAGATTGAGCGGTCAGACTGTCTGCTCTGATTAATCACTGCGCAGTCAAGCGAAGCCAGAACGTTTGCAGCCCATGTTTGTGTGACCGACCGATTTAATGGCTGCGCAAACCATGTATTGTTTTGATCTCACATCAGTCAAAATGAACAAAACAGGAATTGAGAGGGTTTGTCAGCTGTGTGCAGTTGCACATATGTCATACCTTCATTTCCATACAAAATGTGTGTGCAGGAAGTAGGAAGGGACTTCGCAGGCAATAATGATATTGGTTCTGGCACTGGGATCAAAGGTCAATGAGTTAGAGGATGGGAGATTGATCAGTTCAAACGATGATCAA
Organism: Carassius auratus; assembly: GCF_003368295.1. Taxonomy (NCBI): domain Eukaryota; kingdom Metazoa; phylum Chordata; class Actinopteri; order Cypriniformes; family Cyprinidae; genus Carassius; species Carassius auratus. Next base: position 87,325 of record NW_020528265.1, on the reverse strand, counting down.
TTGATACGAATGCCTTGCACACACAGATAGATGGATGCACATTCATGCAGACAGACTTAGCAGTCATTGGCAATAATTCACTAAGCTGACTGCAAGCCAGCTGGACCCCAAAACTACCCACCCTCTTCCCCCTTTCTCCTCCACAGGATGGTGGGCACAGCAGACCCCCCTTCCACCCCTTTACCCCTCCTTTTAGGCATGTGTCAGCTGCACCCGTTCCCCAGGCATCCCCGTGCCTCCGGGTCTGTCAGGGTATGCTCAGTTCATCCGCCCCCCTTTTTTCTAGCCTCTTTGTCCATTCATTGGGGATTATTGTTATTGAATTATGCTACAGCCCTGTCACCCTCCCTAATCACAGTTTACCCCTCCTACCGTCTTTGTAGGGGCTACGCATGGGAGGGCGTCTGTCCGGGGGTCAGGCCCCAGACGCACGGCTGAGGGTGAGAGGAAGTGCAGGCTCGTGAAGCGTGACTTCCTCTACCTGGGATGAGTGCCATTGAGCACCAAAGAAGTGACAAGCTGCTCACTTGATAGATGCGGGGGATTCGTTGGATTCCATCTTTAATGTTTGACACATCAATCACCCATTAATTTATAATAATAATAAAAAAATATTCATTATTGGGATAGATGTAGATAGATAATGTAAAATTGTATGATTTAATATCCAGTATTGGTCAATATTGATTGGCAGTTGACATTTCAGGGAACTGCATCCCTTTTTAATGTATATTGGTTTCATGCCGGATTTCAGCGACCATTAAGAATATAGTATTCCCAGCTGCTTTTAACACGTTGAGATTCATTCTTCAAACAAATGACTCATTTGAGCCAACCTCGTTTAAGAAATCAATCAAAAAGACTCAGGCTTTGAATAAATCAGAATGCTTACTGAATTACCACCGATGGAGACTCACTGATGGATGTCTGAAATGATGAAGAAAAAAAAAAACATCTACATCATTTTATGCATCTTTTTTAATGCATACAATTATATAGTTGTATAATACTTTTCCATGTTAAAAAAAAGTTTAAGAAATATTTTAAAAAGAGGATAAATAGAATGCTATAATATTTATTTATTGGTTATTAGGCTTGAGTAGTCTGTCTATTAATAAAATCTAGCACATTATTTGTTAACTTGTTGCGTTCAACACATCATTCGGTGTATTCCGTTCCTTTCAATTCAAGGCAGAAAAAGTTTGCCAGTTCTATCTGGACCTGCTCAGGAGTGGAAAGGGTAGGAACCGATATAATGTGAGAAGTACAGCGAAATGGAAAAGGGGCAGGAGACAAAGCTTGCCGCCTTGCAGACGCCAGGGGAGATGTCTGTCTTTCCACATGGCTGCCTGCGCACATGAGTGACTAAACCCATCACCTTGATCTCTCTGTATCATGGCATCCTCCATACTTCAGCAAAAGGCCCTTTAATTCCAGACCTTCATGAGCACCATCGGAAGTCAGCAAGAATCTCGCCAACGTTAAGCACCACTTGCTCACTAACCAAAACTGCTAGGCGGTTAAATACAGGGCTTGCTAAGCAGACCTCTGGAATTTATAAGCATTTTTGTAAGTATTGCATGTCCATTACCATCTGAGGAGCCACAGTATTTGTTTTAAATATAATGTAGCAAAAACAACACACTTAAATGGCCCCACATCCATCTACATCCCCCGCTCGGACGTCCCATGGCTTAGGCACAAGACTGAGGTCAAATGACAAACTCACACACAAATACACAACGTGTTTTATGCATTGGTTGTTCTTCACGCCTCCTTTTGAGCCCTATGTTCCACTGAGCAGCATCAACACTTCCTGTTTAAGAGCCCTTGGGACTGTGTGTTCACATGCACACATTTTTTACTTTTTCTGACTCTCTAAACACCAACTCATTTACCTCATCAAAGCATAGTTTTGTGAATCCCCACTAAGACAGAGGCCTTTTTCAATGCCTCCTACACATGGAGCCAATTATTCAGGCTTTATTTATTCACACAAAAGGTGGGGGTCTGGCCAACCATAAAGTGAGGGAAAGACTGAGAGATAAACAAAGGGAAAGATGTGCAGACTGTTTATGTGCACTGTCCAGAATGTTAGTCATTTGAACAGAAAAAAAAAGAATGTAGGAAAGGTACCGGAAAACCATATCTAACCATAAATGGTGAAAATTATAGGTTTTTCCAGGCAGTGTTATAATATTCTGTGAAATAATGTAAATATCATGATTTTTGGAAGGAAAAAGTATGAATTACCTCATAATTTAGAGTCAAATCCTATATTTAACAACACAATGCATGTGCAGTAAAAAAAAATTATAATAAATTTTTTTTAGCTTGCATGTTTTTTGCATGTAAACGTAGTCACCTAACAATTTACAATTAAAAATGTTCATTATTTACTATATTTCGTTTTATTTAAGTAGTCATTTTACTATTTTTGTTTTAGTTCAGTACATTAAGTTTCTCTCTGTTAAAATTGCATGTTTTTTATGAACTATTCTGGTCATCAGTATATCGGTCAATAAACAATGACAATGTTTGAGATCATAAAAAGAACAAATTTTGATATTACTATTTTGATATAATAAAAATGAAAGACTTTTACAATATGACCCGCATGTCGCAGTTTAAATCAGGTTTAAGTAGTAGAATATAATAGTCAGTGTAATTTTTGTTTTTAAGACAAAGTTGTTTATTTTAACCATAACCTTTTTCTCGCTGTCATAAACAAAACAACTTGGGAATGAGAGAAAGGAAAAGAGGAAATGAGACGAGGAGAGGTTGGAAATACTGGAAAGGACCAAGATTGTTTTGCAGACTTAGTTGCAAAGGTGTGAAGACCTATTTTCCATTCACCAAATAAGAGAGAGAGAAAGGAAGAAAGGGGCTGAAATTTTTAGAAAGCAAACAAGTTCAGTTACTGAAACTGACCAACAGGAAACCCGAGTGTTTCTGGCCTGAACCTGGACAAACACAGAGCCGACGGGACGGAGTCTGTGGTGAGAGGATAAAAGAGGGGAAGAATGAGCGAGGGAAGGAATCTGGTGTGTTCTTTCATTTTTGGCTATTAGGTCTCCAAATAAAGAGTGGGAATGTAACTCTACCTGTTCATAGAGGAGAGAAACACGACAAATCTCTTAAGTATCCGAATTGTTTCTCATATCGAGAATTAATGAAAATGAAATCAAACATTCCTTATATTAATTATTCCAATGATTTGGTTGTACTAATTTTTATATATATATATATATATATATATATATATATATATATATATATATATATATATATATATATATATACATAATATAATTACCATGATTAAAAATATTACTTGACACAAAATTATGTGAAATATTTTTTCTTTCCCCATTTATGAAATAACTAAAATAAGAACTAAAATAATGTTTTGTAGTAATTTTACTTTGATATTACTATAAATCTAGACAAATAAATCCTTATAACAGTGCAATACTGTACCTCAACAATCATCTTATTTGTTTCTTTTTATTAATTTCTCCTTTAGAATAGAAACATCTAAGAATGTATATTTGTCTGGTGCAGACAGAGAGACAGAAAAGACATATGGAGGCTGAGAGTCTGTCCTTTCCTGGCCATCTCATTCAAACAAACCATGTTTAAATTGATTTCTGCTTTTGTTCTTTTAGAATATGTTATTTATCAACACGCAGATGCTGTCCAGCTCACTAAATCTTAAACAGCTGACACAAAATGCAAAGCATTCGCTTTCCATCTCATTATAACAAACGTCTGCCTCTCGCGAAAACAATAGAGCGCATTAAATCAACAGCAACTGTGTTTGATTTGCCATTTACTCAGTGGTGGACACGCGTCTCGATCAGGATGCCAGAGCCAGACGTTACCTCACAGAGGCATGTTTAGAGTGAGGAAATGCTTTATGGTGCAGGTAATGCAGCGCAGCATCACTCCACAGAGACAGACAGGCAGACACAAACATCCAGTACCTTCTCAGTGCCAGTCAGGACAAGACCTGCTCTTCAGCTCTTACTCTCGGTAATAAACTATAATTGGAGGATGTGACACATGCACGATGTCCTATTTTAAACAGATAGTCTAATATTTGTGCATTCTGTCGGCTAGAACATTCAATTCCAGTGTCTAAGCAGCTGTACCTGAATGGGCTGTCAGCATTTGAAATAATTTGATTCACATTTGACCCACATTGGACAGCAAGCTGTCATTCTTTTCCATAATGAGGCTCTCTGAGCACACCCTAGGGCCTTAGCAGTGGACATTTAGGGGGGGGGGGGGGGTCACACACACACTCACCCGAGGCCCTTTTCCTCAATTGTCTATAGCGCAACTCTCCTCCTGCTGTTAGTGGTTTCCTCCTTGTAGATGAACGTTATCATGCCGTGTTTCCGCATACAGTTAGCACACTCAAATTAGACACAGACACACACACACAGTGGTTGGGCACTGACCGGCAATAATGGCATTAATGGTTCTGGCCTACATACAGTGTCTTCCAGGCTTGTGTGTGTGGAGCGCACAGGACGCAAATCCAGACGAGAGAAGGAAAGGTTAGATTTGCATACATAATAACTGAACCCAATCTCAACACATGTGGCGGCTGAACAATGATACTGATGTTCTACAATGTTTAAAATAGTGCTGGGCAATGATTAAATTTATTTATTTTTATTTTTTTGCGGGAGAATAATTAGGGTGTGCTCACACTATGCAATCTTAACCATGCCAGAGCGCGCTTGACCCCCAAAGCCAGGTTCTTCTGACTAGTGTGATCATTCTGTTTAGCAGTCCCTGGCTCTGTTGGAAGAGGTGGTCAAGAGCGCGGTTCAGTTATATATAGATCAGTGAGTGTGAGTGCTTACTGCGGCGTAGTGCAGATCTTCTGATACGTGCTACATGATTGCATGCGGCAAAAGCGATAGATCTGTAAAAGCAATATATTGTGAGAGGGACATGTGTTACCACGTCCCCTACGACTCAAAATAATAAATTACAAAGCTAGCAAAACTATTCGTTCCACTGTGTTGAGCGAGAGCACTTCTCTGCTGTCTTCACGTGCTATCGTAAACTCCTTATTTCCAATTTATAAAGTCATGATTATGAGCTTGTTGCATTCTTTTCTGTTAAAAATAACAGTGGTTTGTGAATGTTGACGCTTAGCCTAAATAATTTGACCGGTAGCGTCCCCACCTGTGACCCATTATGTGGATTCAGAGCAAATGAGCAACAAATTTTCATAATAATAAAAAACTTGTCCAGCCCTAGTTTAAAATAACTTTTTATACACAGTGCCAGACATTTGACTATCACTATGAAGTCTTGTCTATTTGGCCATTTCTTGCAGCCAAGAAGCTCCCACTTGGACAGAAAACACCGTTTGACTGATGCAAAATCAAAGTTTTTATAATTAGTTTCAGAGGAAGTTATCTGTTAAATCAAAAGACATTTTTGTGTAATATGAATTAGAGAAAGAAGCATAATTTACACATATTTAGTGCTCATTTTATTAGTCTACTTGCTAGTGTGACCACATCAAGATATTCAGTGTGAAATTCTGTGTCTGTTCAGACAAACACAAATATTCACAACAGATTTTTTGTCCCCTTGTTTAATGAAGAACAACACAAAGCCAGAGCTTTCCCTATCCAGTCTTTTTATTTTCCTCGACTCGAAAAGAGATATCATAAGAAATATCTGAATATCTAAAAGATGACTTTTCCTCTCTTTCAGGTGAATTAATGCTGTGTCCTAGCTATAGTTTGAAACAAAACTTGATGAGAAAGTTAGCTAAAGTTAGCTATAGCTAGTTAGCTTCTTAAATAATTTTGAAATATATGTATACAAGAATATTAGCAGCATATTAAATGATTTCTGAAGGATCATGTGACACTGAAGACTGAAGTAATGGCCATCACAGGATGAAATTGCATTTTAAAACATTAAAATAGAAGACATTTTAAGTTGTAATCGTATTTCACAACATTTTTACAAGACAAGCATATGTGTCGGACCACTTGCATACATTATGTTTCTGGCCTAAGAGCTTAACAATCATAGCTCAGGCATTTCCTTCCTTTTTCACCTCTCACCCTTCCTTTAGATCCATCTCTGTCAAATGACCTTACAGAAGTGCTGAAAGAATCAGTAATAAGTGGAAATTTATATCAGCTTTCCTGTGTTTCTTAGGGAGGGTCATTTGTGGAAGGCAAGTCTAAAATCCCCTCCAGCCCTCGCTGAACCTCTGTTCTTATAATATATTGAACGGCGGGACAATAACACACATCTGGTTTCCACCTCCCTATGGTTCTGTCAATGTGATTTGCTGCATCCGGGGAGTGTTTAGAGCCGGCATGGCATATAGTCGTCCACTGCTACTCCAGCCCCCGATATGTGTGCGTCTTCTGTATACGAGGGCAGCATGTCATTAAGGGCTGGTGGATGTGTACACTGACGACAGCAGGAATCGAAGGACCTCAACTGAATTTATAGTTGCAGTCACCCATGGAAGAGGAGAGCTTTGCTGTTATGACCCCCTCCTCTTTACCCACAATGCATAGAGGTTGATTTAGTGGTGATCTTGTCTTTGTAACAAGACCTCCAGGTTTTGTTCCATTATTGATCCTCTAAGGGGGTATTAGGTGTGTGTATGTGTGTGTGCTGTCAGTTTAGTGTGGCTCTCTCTTCTCAGTTCAGGACATTGGGATTCTTTGATTGATTCTTCGAGCTTATTTGTGCACTTTTGTCAGTTTTGTGTAAGTGTGTGTTTACATTATGAATGAATTATTGGACCAGTTAAAGTTTTTTTTTTTTTTTTTTCAGCTTTAACATTTATGTGAATATTTGTTTAATTACAGTAATTACATTTTAACCATTTATATCATATATATTTGTGTGTGTGTGTGTTTGTGTGTGTGTATACATGGATTAAAGATGCAAATATATTAAATAAAAAATAATAATAAAAAATAAAATAAAAACCGCCTCCAATAAAGTTTTTGATACAATTTTTTTAAATAAATCTTAAAAATGTAAAAAAAAAAAAAAAAAAAAAGTAAATGTATTTCTTTCTTAATACTAATATCTTAATATTATAATTATAACTACTGTATGTTTGTGTAGAGGTATCTTGTATATATATTTTTATATAAAACTTTTTGAATCAACTTTATGGGAGGTTGTTTTAACTATTTAAAATATATTTTAGGTTTCATATTTTAACATCTTTAGCATTGATATTTTTAATACTGTATGTTTAACTACAGTTAATTTAAAGGAACCAGTTAATGAGTCATTTGATCATAAATTGACATAATTAAATTTAAAATAATTGCTTATGAATCAAACTGAACTGCTTAAATTTTTGGATTCACTAAAAAGAGCCAGTTCATAGGAGTCGTTTGCTCATGAATCAGATTACACCGGAAGTGGTATGTTTTTTGATTTACCAAAAAGAGCATCATTTGTTTGTGAATCTTACAAAATATATGTTTGGCGCTGAAAAGCGATGCAGCAAAGTCCACATATAACACTAAAACAACTGACGGAATATTACATTTTGAAAATATATAATTTAACAATACAGTTTATGCAGATTAGTCCAGTGTCCCTCTAACAAAGGCCGACACCCCAACCTTTTTTTTTTTCTAAAAGTGTGTCAGACATATGTGCATGTGTTTGTGCGCATATGTTATGGAAAGCTGTCATATGTGCACGTGTGATCAATTAGCACACGTCTCACGAGACTCACCATAAACCTGTTCACAGGACGTATGCACTGCACAAAACGAGAATGTGTGCTACACTGTGCATGATTTGAGAGGTTGTGTGTATGTATTCTCTGAGCGGGTCAGCGTTAGGGCTTACTGCTGTAATACCCCCTGCATCCCGCGGGACGTGTTGCCGTGGTTACCGTGATGGTGGCGGCTGATCCTGGACATTAGGGTTGTGGCCTGCTTTGCTACGGCCATGAAAACAAGCATGCTCAGCAGGTCACATGGCCCTCATCTCCGACTACAGCAGGTCATGTGACCCTTATCGCTCTCTCTACGCCCAGGAGGGCCATCGAACGAGTGGTCAGTCCTGGTAGGACAGTAGAAAGCAGATATTGCTTTGAATGAAAACAGTGTATTTGAGGCATGAGGGGCCAGATAAGCTACAGCAGGTCCATAGGGAAAGCTGAACAGGTCATCTGATAAGAGGAACCCTGTCTCTCTCACACACATACACAGCTTCCAGCAAAAACAAAGCTCCACTCCGTCTCTCAACACTTTGTTAGTCGTTTTCTCTTTTTCTGCTATCCTCATTTCCTCTGTCCTGCTTGCTTTACACGCTTTATTCTCGCGCTCTCTCTGTCTGTGTATTGATGTAGAATGGCGCTGTCGAGTGATTAGTGTGAGCTTTAATCAAAACCCTTTATACAATTGCCTCGCAGGTGGACCAGAAGCTGATTTATTATCATCACAGGTTTCTCTCTCTTCCGCAGTCGCTCTCTCAGTTGAATTATTTAGAATTCATTTTAATTAAACTACCAAAGCAGTACAAAATAAGTTAAATATGGTAAATCATCATACAGCTTTTAACAATACCTGATTCTGATTGGGTTTTGTATAAATAACCATTTATTTTAATTTCATTAACTTTTTTATTTATCAAATGCATACAAATGACACTTCAAGGATCTTTTTTTTTTTTCATTTTTAGAAAATGATTTTTTTTTGCTATATATCTATATCTATATATATATATATATATATATATATATATATATATATATATATATATATATATAAAATGTAAATTAAACTACTTCAAATCACATGTATTTATTATTATTATTTTTTTTTATGAAAATTATTAATGAAATACGATAAAATAAAATAAAATAAAAATAAAATAAAATGGATGATTTCTATTCTTTTGAACTAAAATCCGACGGACTGCTGTCCATTCCGGGGTTCTGACAACAATCAGGCATCTGTAATCATCTGGAGGTCCCTAGAGAGACAAATGGATGGCCATTGTGAACCACACATCATGAGGAAGAAAAGAAAGAACAGATAAGGTCCCTGGATATACTTTTTATTGTATCGAAAGCGAGAGAGAGAGAGAGAGTGAAAAATAGACTGACCTTATCAAAGGACAAGGACTGAAAGAATATTAATCCCAAGACGATGTAAGACAATGAACTGCATTTGTGTAGAAACAAAAGGAAGAAGAAGAAAAAAAAAACAATTCCTAGAAATGCAATAAGAGTAAATAAGATCTACATGAGGCATTTTTCTGGTTAATAAGGTGTTGTATTGTAAGTATTTTTCTAATGCACTGTTAATGGAGTTACATCATCAGAAGAAGCATCATCTAACAACCTCAGGCAAGTTACATGTTTGGCCTCTAGAAGCAGAAATGCTTAATTACTAGGATGATAGTCTCACAAGGCCAGACTTTTGATTTACGCCATAAAGTCTCGTCCTTATTGCAGTTCATTCTGGCCAAGATCCGCCCACTTAGACAGGAAGAGAGCGTCTGACTATTGCGTTGGTCGTGTCATTTAAGGCTGAGACTACTAGAGGGATAAATGAGGCTTTGATTCTGACTGAGCCGAATGAATCCGGCACCCGTCTCAGTTTCCGCAAGTGGCTGGCATGTGTTTCTTTATCATTATTATTATACGTTTTTTTTTTTTAGAGCATGCACTCGGTTCGGTTTCAGTGTACTTTTTGTTCACTTTGTCAAATTACAGCCTGCTAACTTGCAATACAATATGATTGTTCTCTAGGGGAGGAATCTGAATGGTTTTCCATTGCCTTTCCTTTTCTGTTTTCCTTTCAAACTGCATCTTAAGATTTCATTCACTTCCACTTTCAGCACTTAAATGATAAGAGAGCGAGACAGAGAGACGCATTATGCTCATGCGAATGATTTGTCCATACAACAAAAGTTTTTGAAGTTGCTTTGATAGAGTGTGTGTAATTATACACCTATAGATTCTAAATTCACCACACCGGTTCTGAGCAGCTCGGCTGTCAATAATAATTGTGTTGTCTCTTAAGGTCGTTTTGGTTCCTCTGATCAGTTCTGATGCCAAAACACCCCACTGAGATTTCGTTTTTGTTTGTCGATTTGGTTTTCGTTTGTTACACTCATTTTGATGCCTAATGCTTGTCTTGTAAAAGCCATTGTATATTATTAATATTCAAATAACCTCTATACTTTTAACCTTTAAAAAAGGCTTGTTACAGTATGTTCACAATTACTGTTGAGTCCTGGATTTTAATGGTGCATACCAATTTGTCTGTGGTTTGTTTTAACATGCAGTTTTTATGTTGCTTTGATACTCCTTTAATGGGTCTTGCTGTCGTGACGCAAATGAGAGGGGCTGTTTAATTCATGTTTACATTATTTTGCTCCTCTGCACACAATTAATAGGACGCCCAATCTTACAGTAAATACTCTACCAGCTCTCCAGAACTCTTTTTGTTTTATCTGAAAAAGTACGGTAGCTTCTCTACAGGTCTGGTAAACTCAAAGTAAAATCAAAGCTATTGAGGGTACCGCAAAATCCATAATAGAGGCTGAAAGCAAAATTAGTCTTATTTCTAAGCTAAGCAAAGATTATTGTTAATCTCGTAAAGGCCTGAATTTAGAAAGGTACAACACTGTGTCTACGAAACTCTGTGAGAGAGAGGAAACCTCAGCGAGGAATTCAGCTGCATAATAAATCCTGATGCAAAACAATTCAGGCCAATTAAGTGCAGAAAAACAGCATATAACCACTGGTTCAACATTAGTTTTACCTCAAACTCATTTTCAGTGAGCTCACTTGGACACAATCCACCAGTCTGGCGGTGGTTCTGTCATTTTAAGACTTCCATAAATACAGCCGGCTGGCCGTAGCAGCAAGGCTGTAGGTTGCCATTTTTGGACAATTAGGGATATTTTTGATCATGTTTCACCACAACCCCTCATTCTTCAGATCTGGTTTCTGTAACCAGCAAGAAAAAAGCTGACTCTAAGCTGTGTGGGTTTTAAAGTTAGGTCAGGTAATATCAAAGCAGGGAGATTCTCAGGAAGGCACTTTTGTTTCATCTCAATGGCAAACACTCGTGTAATTAGATTGTCCTGGTCATTTTTTTGGTACTCGTGTGACCATAGGTCACTGCTGAGGGATTTATGATGACATGCATGACTAGTTAGACCTCAGCTTGTTAGAGACTGGAAGTCTTTAATTGCTTGTGGTTGGATTATCTATAAAAACTGACAGAATTAGGAAAAGGAAAATGCCAATCATTTATTTTTTGGAGGAATTCATATTTTATTTTGTGATCTATCATCATTATTGGAAACATGAGCAGGGCTGTAACCACCATAGAATAAATATATATTCACAATAGTGGTTAGATAGATATTATGGTTTAATGAAACATTCTTTTATTTGAGTATAACTTCCTTTTTGTGCTTTGTTGAAGTGTTTTAATGAAAACCATAAGTTAGAAGTTGGTGACAGAAGGAATGGGACTCAGGAAGTTTGCTTGGAACTCGTTAAAGAACTATTCGCACATTGTGAAGCAAAGTCTAGTTTTAGTAAGTCATCATGATTAGGTGCTGATTTTGTTTTGCGTGTGTATATATAGCATATCACACAAGTGCATATGTTTAGTTTATGATGGTATTGCTTTATTTGCATAATAAACTTCACATAGGATCAAGAGTATGTTAAACAGACTAATGAAACTTTCCTTGTGTTTAATTCCACATAACGCATAGGGATGTTTTATTGGACGACAGAAAAATGATTAAAAAAATGTATTAGTAATTTAAATTAAATGAATTTTGAGCCCTGCAAATATTTATGCATCATAGTCAGAATGAAAGTGTCCACTCAATTCCGCTCTCTTGCTTTCTCTTTCTGTCCCTGAGAGGCTGGGATCTGCTTAAGTGCTCAAATGCATCTGGATGGAAAGTGACACACGGGCCGAGCAGTTTGTTGCTGTAACACATGCGTTATGGGAGATAGTGTTGTAGTACAGCAGCAAGAACAAAAGAGCCAGTTTTTCACTGATAGAAACCATCAGAAGACAGCGAAAGAGAGAGAGAGAGAGAAAGAAGGAGGGAGAGAGGGAGAGAGGGTTTGCTGACACCAGAATTCTTCAAGCTGACACAGGTGATGGATTAGATGTGTTATCCAGGGCGGACTGGGGCCCAGAAAAATCTCTCCAAGAGCAGAGAGAGAGAGAGAGAGAGAGAGAGAGAGAAATACTGCTGCGTCCAACAGACCAGAAATATCCCTCCACATCTCAGCCCATATACAGGAAGAAAAACAACCAACTATCTATCTATCTATCTATCTATCTATCTATCTATCTATCTATCTATCTATCTATCTATCTATCTATCTATCTATCTATCTATCTATCTATCTATCTATCTATCTATCTATCTATCTATCTATCATTGTCTTCTGTCTATCGTTCTATCATTCTGTTATTCTATCATTCTATCCTTCTGTTGTTATATTTATTGTTCTATCTATCTATCTATCTATCTATCTATCTATCTATCTATCTATCTATCTATCTATCTATCTATCTATCTATCTATCTATCTATCTATCTATCCATTGTTCCGTCATTCTAACTTTACATAAATTTACATATATTCATTGATACCTTTATAATAAGAAGCAATTGTACAAATAAATTATTATATTAAATATTGTATACATTATTTTTATAGGTAGATAAAAAGAAAGCTCGCTAGATTATTGAGCAGAGCCATTGTGTTTGAATCCTTCCGTCTGCTACAAGTGAGTCGAAGGTGGAAAAAGTTGTGGGTCAGGCTGGCCTTTTTTTTGACAGTTAACCCTTTCAGTTAGCATTACCATCTCGCTTACTGGATAAGCGCTGACATTTGACCTGTGAGAGCAGACAATTTTGAGGAATCCCCTTTAGTGTAATTGGATTCAGTGTGTTCAGGTGGCAGAGTTTCTGTTCTCTTTCTGTGTCTCGACATACTGCATGAGCCTACACATTTAAAATGGATTAGGGAAGATCTGAGATAGACCACGGGACAGATTGCTCTGTCAGTCTGAGTTCTGTCTCTGACTCCCTCGCGCTCCCATGCACACACATTTAAACAAGGACATCCATTGTGTACGAGTCCCACAGCGACTGGAAACGATATTCTTGAGGTCTGTGCTTTTCATAGCCTTTTTTCTATTCTGAAAAAAAAAAAAAAAAAAAGACAAATACATATGGGAAATGCATTCTGATTTTTTCCTGGTCCTCTTTCTGCTTGAATGTTCATGCTTAATGTGGTTTAGAGGTTATGGCTTAAAATAGACGAGGGAGTAAATATTGTTGCTGAATATCTTTGAGCAGGTTTATGTTTCAGTGCTTTGTGTCAGAATTAAATTACACTCTTACTGTTCTTCTCTTACGCCTGCCATCTCTTTCATGTAATTACTTTAAAGGAAAATTGAATTGTGCTTTAATAATACTTTTAGAGGTAAACAGAGTTCCATATCCCTCTGGTTGTGGGAGTGTTATGTGGATGTGAGCATTCAAGATGTTTGATTTGTATTCAGTACGTCTCTAGTACCAGAAGAGTTAGTTAACATGAATAATCTGAAATGGGATCTATTCAAAGCGAGGTACCCTAAAGGTTCTTTCAGATGTGGGTGCGCGGCTTCACGTATAAAGTGCTCATGCACAGTGTGGGAGAGAGTGTGTTGCAGTATGTTATCATGTTAAACAGCGAGAGAATTTCAATGGGAGTCTGGTTTCTCTTCAAGCACTTTTTTGTAGCACGCTTACATTCTCACATCAAAAGCGTCCTCTTGGCATGAGCGTGTAGCTGGAAGGGACCGGCGGTCTCAGAAGTCCCTCATACAAATACAAACACACACAAATGCACTATATATATATATATATATATATATATATATATATATATATATATATATAATATATATATATATATATATATATATATGTATACAAAAAGCACTCTACATATATATATACTGTAAATTAATAAATAGCATTGCATTATACTGACATGATCTCAGAGCTGATTGACATGAAAACACAAGCACATGTAGATTGCAATTTAAAATGGCTGAAGCACACAGAATGCTGTGTGATTGTGGAGTGTCGGAGCATCTCTGAATGAGAAAGACAGCTGCACTTGCACTGCAGCCAAAGGACGGCAGCCATCTATAATGTACATACAGTACCGAGGGAGAGCGTGGGAGAGAATGTGCCAATAATGAAAAAGTAATGAGCAAATTTTGCAGAAGCTTGTAAGGAGAAGACAAGACTCAAGCCAGGTGATCAACAGATCAACTATAAGAGATAATACATTTCCTAAGGCATTATGGTAAATGAAAGGATCAGTGTTGCCGAAGACATTGCACAGGTACATACATGCAGGTGGTCTGCTTATTATTGATTTAAAAAAGAAAATTGTGGGAAAAGTGTCATAGTGTGTCTATATATCGTTCTCCCATAATAAAATGTTTAAATAAATAAATAAAAAGTTATAAAAATAATTACAAATAAAAACTGAATTACTTGTGTGTGTATATGTGTGTATATGACTTTGTACGTAATCATTATATAATTTTGTGTATAATTTTTCTTTATTTTATAAAATAATAATTATTTTTTATAGATTATATATATATATATTAATTAAAAATAAATAAAAATGTATAATTAAATAAATTACTTCTAATGACCTTTCTACTAATGACTGTCTACCTTTCTGTAGGTGTATATAATGGCTTTGCAATAGCACAGTGTATAAAGTGTACAGTCTCTAATCGAGGGACACTGCTCTATTTCTTTATCCACCAAGGGATCCTTGGCCTTTATATCTGCGCATGCTTCTATCACCTTTACAATTTCATCCAAAGAACCTACTGTCTGATTGCTTTATAGTCCCCTGTAGGACCAGTGAACACAACATTTAACTCAACAACCAGCACGCCAGACCCACTTCCTGCCTGCAAATGAAGTATGTTCTTCAGAGTGCCCTCTGTGGACGACTGGCCACAGTTCTCCGTGACATAAGGTCCCTGCGGTGCGCACGGCAGGTCGTATCAGGGTCACGCTCGGCCGAACAAGAGGAGGCGGGTCTTGTTGACTGGCTGACATGTTTTATGTATGAACACATTTACCGTTACGGCAGGGACGTCAGTGCGCTGTAAATGTCCATTTAGTGGACTGGGAGTCTGCCGTTCACAGATGTTTTTTACATTCTGTGGAGTGGACTAATGTTTAAACAGCTTTAGTGTGGCATGGACATGATTTTTTTCCCGCTCCTGTGCTTTGGGCCAGAATTGTGTTGAGAAAGATTGTGGAGAATGACAAGTTGTTATTTGTTTTTGCCTTTGAACTCTGGTCGGTTTAGTTGAATGATCTTTGCTCTTTCAGATCTCTGTTAGGGTCGTCCTCAGTCGTCCTCGTTCTCTGTTGTTAAGTTGTTAAGCACTACCAGACAGACACATGACCTAGGACTGACCTCAGTCAGACATACACAGCCACAATGTGTCCTGGGCTTTTAATTGTCCTTTGGGTGGGTGAAAACAGTGGGTGGAGACGGTTTAATGTGAAACCTGTGATGACTATTAGTATTTCATCCTTTGACCTTATCAAAACCCCTTTAGTCATTGTTTAAAGTCTAAAAAAGATATTTAAAATAATCTAAATTATTAAAATATAATATAAATAATATATTGTATCAATTAAATAAAATCTACTTATTTTATGTAAGAAAATGTGCTAATATATTTTGTATAACCAATAATATTTTTGTATATAGTATAGTATACAAATATTAATATATAAATATTTAAAAAATATATGATCAAAATATTATACAATATATAAGTTATTTATATATATATATATATATATATATATATATATATATATATATATATATATATATATATATATATATATATTTTACTAATTATATATTGTACAATTTTATATAGTATATTTTATATAGTACATATATAAAATTACATTTTTTAAATATGATATAGAACATGTTTTAGTAAAATATTTTAATATAATTTTCTATAAGTAATGTAATATATGGTATTATACTACTTAAAAATATACATGTCAGTACAAAATATAATATTTAAGATATGGTATAATGTTTTCTTCTTTCTCTTTCAGATTCGTGTTGACGGTCCTCCTCAGGGTGGCGTCCAGTATGAAACTCTGCCGGTCATCAAAGACGGAAGCCCTATTCTCAGAGACATGGCCTTTTCCCTGGACAACAGCTACATCTACGTCATGTCGGAGAGACAGGTCGGAATATATACATGTATATGCTTTCCCCTCCCGTCGTCTTTCTTCCATCCATAACAGCTGTAGGATGGAGAGAACGTGACAGCATCCGCTAATGAAAGAGAGCAATGGGAAGAGAGTAGAGTAGCTGTGTCAGAGAAGGCGAGAGTGATGGAGGGACAGCTGAAGGAGAGAGAACAAGGTCACTCCCTCTCGACAGCATAATGAAGAGAGAAAGAGAGAGATGGAGAGAGACCCTGCTCATATAATATCAATACACACAACACTTCCCATGGGACGCACTACAGACCAGAGGTGGGCAGTATGAGTCATTTTATATTACAGTAACCCTATATATCACAGTATTATGGAAAACCCGCTTTTTGCCTCAGAGTATAAAAGGTAATTGTGACTATTTCTCAATGGCGACTTTGGTTATAATAGTGGCTTTAAATCTCATGACTTGAATTTCATGATTGTGGCTAACGTTCTTGTTTTTGCAACTCTATTTCTCACAATTGCAGCTTTATATATCACAGTGGAACTTAATTTAGGACAGTTTGAGTTATTATCTCACGATACGGCTATGTATCTCAGAGTGTGACATTATTTCTTATTTTAAATTTGATCTCACCATTTTTTTTTCTGAGATGAAGATAGGTTGTAGCTCCTGAAGATTTTATTTATTTATTTATTTGTTCATTTATTTATTTATTTACTTTTTTACTGGAAATTCATACTAAACATATTTCACATAATAAAGCAGTAATGCTGCTTCACATTATGGAGCAAAAGAGTCTAAAAGTCTCAAAATGGTGATATTGGATAAGCTTAAGCTGTTGTATAAAAAAAGCAAGTAGAAGATTTTATTTATTTATTTATTTATTTATTTATTTATTCATTTACTTTTTTACTGGAAATTCATACCAAACATATTTCACATAATAAAGCAGTAATGCTGCTTCACATTATGGAGCAAAATAGTCTAAAAGTCTCAAAATGGTGATATTGGATAAGCTTAAGCTGTTGTACAAAAAAAGCAAGTATTAATAAGAAAATATTCACTTAAGTAAACCAGTTTAATTCTTTATTAATGCACCAAGTTAACATTAACATAGTTTATTTTGAGTTTGTTAAATAGCTTAATATACTGTATAATTGTTTGAATAATAATTAATGAAGTTATTTGTTATAGTATTTTATGTATCTATAAATACAAAATGTGTTTAATGTAATAATACAATTATTAATTTTTTTTTTTTTTTGCTTTTTTAAATAGCAACTATGGCTATACTGCACAGCATAGCAGAAACTCTTACAGTTGACAGACTTCTTGCTCTGAAAAATATACTATCATACTGCCCAACCATATTTCAGACTATGAAATAAAGTGAAAGAAATGAAGAAAAATAGAGAGAGAGAACCTCTAAAGGAGAAAAGAAGGAGAAAATAATGTTCAGAGATGGATGACCGGGCCGGTTGCTTGCAGCTCCAGGCTTTTTTTAGCATCCATTCTAGAGGTTTGATATCCCCTCTGGGTGCCGCGTGGGCAGTAGGATGGGGTCGGGTGTGGCAGGAGGGAAGGGCCGGTAATGAGAGCGGTGGTTTAATGCACAGCGGGCTGACAGGTTCCCATCATATCGCTACACACGCGGCCCGCTGGGTCAGCCCCACTGGGCGGCACGTGTAGTGGCAGATGAGAGAAAAATGAGGAGAGAGAGAAGGGGGCTTGTTGAGTCAGCACATTGTGTGTACGCACACATCCTTTCACCCTCACCAGGGATGTAGAAGAGAGCCCAGCATTTTATCAACTTTGTGACTTGAGTCCCAGGCCCTTGTGTCAGCCAGACCTGGTGACAATGAATTAACAGCGGGGATACAGACTCACAAAGACTCTGCTTTTTCACTTTCTTTCTCACTCATACACTTAGGCTAAAAAAGTTTGATTTAAATAAGCTAAACTCTGACAGCATATGTGGGATGCTGTCATTTCTCACAAAACAATATTTTTGACTCATACTTCAGTTTTCAAACACTGCAAACAAAAACTGAATATACTGTTTATGCATTTCTACTTATCCCATGCACTTTCACTGTAAATGCATTTCTTCACAAACTGAGGGACAGGTTCAAATGTTCTTGTTCTTGTAGTTACAGTAAATGGATCAGAAGTGTTCAAACTGGTGCCCAGGGATTTAAAAAGATAAAATGTTTCTATAATATTTATTTATTTGGTGGTGAAGTTAATGTTATTTTATTTATTAAATATGTTTAGGAATTGTTTCAACAAATTGCTTAATGGATAATATCAAAAACTATTTAGACTCATTTATTCATTAGTTTGTTCGTTCTCTTAAGTAAGTTGTTTTCAAAGCAAAGCAGTGCAAAGCTAGTAAAATATGGTAAGTTATGCAGCCTTTTAGGATACTTGTTTCTGATTGGGCAAACTGTTGTGGAAAACTATTTAATTGTCCAATGGGACAAACCTTTATTTTGTTTTGTTTTAAATATATGGCAAGGTCATTTTTATAATCTCATTTAATATACTGTAACACGAAGTATGTTTCACACAGTGTAAACAGGTCTTTATATATGAAAAATTATTGGTGCCTTTATGTTTTTGGAATGGGAATTATCGTATTTGGGGGGTGTTTGGCATCAAAACGTTTGAAAACCCCTATTCTCTAATATCACTGTAGAAAAAAAATATAGCTATTTGGCATTAGGCTGTGAAACCATTTTTTGGAAGCTTTTATTTGTGTGTGTGTGTGTGTGTGTGTGTGTGTGCGTGTGTGTGTGTGTGTGTGTGTGCATGTGTATGGCTGTAAATCTCTTCACTTGCATTTATCAGTCTTTAGGGAACAGTATTGACTGAAACCTCAAAAGATCCGTCCCTCTCACGCAGTAATTCACACTGATTCCGTCGTAAAAGGAGACATAATTTCTTCACCCTCTTTTGTCCCGTTTTAAGAGTTTCAGGTGATTAATTCAATATTACAGCTTATCAAACGGCCGTGTTGAGCGGCATCGCTGGGTTCGATGAGCTCTTTCAGTCTGACTCGGGCTCAATTGCTCTCGGAGGTATTTCTCTTCATAACGCCCGCCATATTTTCTGTGAGTAGTGTTAATATTCAGGATGCAGGTGTGAGACGTTCACTTGTTGGGCTGAGAGATGGTGCTAAAGACTGCACGGCCTCCGTCACCCCAGCACACCGCTGTTTGAGGAGGCAGTTGGCGTAGTCATGCTTCACACTTCACAGAGCAGCAGGATTACCATTCACCTTTCAGCACAAGCTCTTATGCTAGCAGGAAACAGAGCCGTCATGGCGAAGTGGTCACGTATTAGGTGTAATATGATGAAAACAGAGCCAAAATGGCTGAACTAGGGATGTGTGGTATATTGTCTGTATGTTCGCTGACTAAGAGGAGTCAAAATGAGCAGATTATGCTATCATTCAGAAAGATTGTTCCATTTAGTGATGGTTTCAGATGGTATATGCTTTGATGTATACTATTAGTCATTAGTCATTTGACATAATACGTAAAAACATCATATTTTATGTAACCCAAGTATGTAACTGAACAATAAAATTAGCAAAAGAAAGAAAAACAATTTTGTTAGCCAATAGTTTTGTTTATGTTATGGCCAATAACCATTAAACTATACTAATTTGTAAAATAAGTAAATAAAATGAAAGTATATATAATAAAAGTAAAAATAAAAACTATATGTTTAAATGCTGAAGTGAATTTAGAAATCGCAACTTTGTAATGTATAGTGAAATGTTTAAATGTATTATTTATATAATTTTTTTTTTTTATTTGCTTAAAAAACGGCAACTAAAAACTTAAAAATAAGTTACTTTTTAAGCAAATCTATTTGATTGGCTGCACCTATATCATTTGTATATAGATAAATAATAGTTAATTGGTAATAGATAAAATCAAGTCTGTGTTATTTCTGTCTAACTATTCTGAAATATGTAAATGTATCGTAATATAGAACTCAAATGTTGTTTTATGTTGTCATAACAAGGTTTATTAGGTCTGTGGTCATTTGCCATTAGTGAGTGTATCTGTTTGCGATTGATGTGAAGAGTACTGTAAAGATGGATGTGTGGGTACAGATACACAGATTAAAAATTTACATACATGCTCACATGCATCAGACATGATGGATTTGCATTTAGCATTCAAGCATGCTCCAACCAGCATGAAATCTTGCTTTATGCAGAGAGACACGCACAAACACATTCCATTTTTACCCACAAATGCTTCACGCCACCTCATTTCCCATTCGCCATCTATAATTCTTTTCTATGATGCCGTATATTGTGCGTTTCCTCAAAGACTCACATAAATACAGCTCATTCCAAAATGCATAGCCATCCCTCACTACAACACAAATAGATTTCAAACGGATTGCCTTACACTGACATAAAGGCAAATACACACATACGCTTATTCCTAGACTTCGGGGCCCATTGTCTCAGTCTATATGTGCGAATGCCATGTTAATGGTCCGTAGTTATTACTTAGAGCAACACAGTGGAACTGAAAGACAACTGAGCTCCAGACAAGATGTGTCCACGACCAGAGCAGTCAAAAACACAGGTTATGTCAGCCGTGTTTACCAAACGTCTGTGAAGGGCTTGAAAGAAAGAGCGTTCAGTGCAGAGCAGGAGCGTCTTAGATCACGCAGGCGGTGTGAGATGGTGTCCTTTTTGTGGTAATTCATAGTCTTGTGATAAAGTGCTTTGGCTGTTTGGCTGGGGAAGGGAGCCAGAGGCTAACAGCTACGAAAGGTCAGAGCTGTTTCAGCTGATAACAGCTTTAGAGAGACAGAGGGAGAGAGCGGCGAGCGAGGGAAACAAAAAGGGAGTCGTTGAAAGAGACATAGAGACATAGCTATGTCATGCACATTTGCAAAATGTGTGTCAAAGACCGCTCCAAAAATATCTCATCTAGGTTTTACATTCCAGCGGACTGCAAACAGCTCTTGTCACCTCTCTGCCAAACTGATGGCACACGAGTGGGAGTCTGACGCTCTGTGAGCTGCATAGACAGCATCCTATCCAGAAGAGAAGCTCATAAAGGACTGGACTGCTACACTTATACTGTAGGCCATCTATATCGTTTGACCTATCTCTCATTCTGTTTTCATATCTATCGTTCTCTCTGTTGTTCTATATCCATCCATCCATCCATCTATCTATTGAAATTAGCAAAAGAATACGTGAAAAGACAGAATAAACTGTTCCGTACAATGATCAAATAGCAACCAGCGTAGAGTGAGAGGTGCACACTCTTTATAATGCTGCACATGACAGAAGTGTGGAAGCATTTAAAAGTGTCAGAGAAAGACGCAAAAGTCATTGCAAGAACCGACTAGGGCTGGACAATATCTCTGTATTTTTTGGCCGATTTGCGATATCCAATGTTTGTCTCTGTATTTTCGTTTTTGTTTTTGAAAAAAAAATCTGTATTTAATATCTATTTATTTCACTTATCGCCCAGTGTTGTCCAACAAAACAATACATATTAAAGGCTATGAAAACAAATAAAGTTAATGTAACCATTTAAGCCTTTATATTGAGTGCAAAAAAGGGTTAAAATCACATTTCATTCTAATATTGTATCATTACAATATAAAAACGAAAATAAGGCTTTTAAAGCAGAAGTTAAATTCACTAAACTAGAAATTAAAATGAATGAGAACAAAAGCACAGCGTTGTGATAGGCTATTTTGATTATTTCATTGCAGTCTCTTTACATTCAGTGCTATCATAAAAATAGACTTAATTGCTCCGAAGCTATTTTCAGATGCGCTCGTATCAAACTACTATACAGTATATCCATATAAAAGGTATTGCCTCATACTGAATCGCTTATCAAGAAAATATTGATATATCGTACAAACTCGATGTACTGCCCAGCCCCGAGCACCGACAGCGAGAGACTGTTTAGGAATGCATTGCATGTCTTTCATGAGAAACGGAAGAGGTGATTGTTGATGTTTACTGTATGATGAGTGAAATCATGAAATAGCCTTAAACAATAAGTAAATAAACTGCAGAATATTGTTTTCTAATACTCGCGAAATGGCCTTAAACAATTAGTAAATAAACTGCAGAACGTTATGTTTTCTAATGTATTGGATGTATTCTGAACACACTGCACAAACTCGCGGTGGATCTGCTTGTTAACCAAGGTTCAAAGTCCAAAGCACAAGAAAAATCTTCACAGTGGTACTTGTCAGTTGCTCACACATTTTTACGAATTTTTACAAGGCATGCGACAATGTGATACGTACGATGTATTCGTAATGAGACTCATTTATAAATCTGCTGTTGTCAACCAAAAGAAGCATTGAGGATTTCCTGCGCATTTCCGCCAAAATAAAAGTTGTGTCGTGTGTGTCGCGTTCCGTAATGTTCTGCCTGGAAACAAAGATGATGTGCCGCAAAACCCCCTCATGATAAAAGAAGGCTGTAGTATTTGCAAATGTGACTACGAGTGCTTAAAAGTATGTGAAATATTTAAAGTTAGCGGGATAGAATCTTTAAAATGTGTCTGAGAGTTTTACACACTGGTCTGTTATTATGGGGACATTTTAACGCCTCAAATGCAATGCTGAATGAAATAAACTGTGATTGTTTGACATGTTCTGTAAAATAAAATAACAAGCAAGATGATAATAATCATTACAACGGCTCTGCTAATACATTTATTATAAAATTCACAAAAAGTGTTCAAATTAGTATCTGTAATATTTTCTAATGTTTTAAAAGATTTCTCTTCTCAGCAAGGCTGCTTTTAATTGTACAGTAAAAATACATGACTGGTTCAAGAAGGGGGTCTAATGGCTAAATATTATATATAACTTATTAATTTAAGGTTAAATTGAGCTTTTTAGGTATAGTGTCTGCTAGAATGTTTAAAATCTTCAGTACAAAATTGTTATTTTGTATTTATTTTATTTTTTTCTGTATAGAGCAGGACAAAATGTCTGGTGTTTGGCCTTCAGCCCAGTGTTTCATTTTGTTAGGTTTCAGCTTTGACCAAGAATTTTCATTTCAGTGTATTCCTAAAAATTATTGATGCTACCAAAAATCACTTATTGACAGAATATAATATTTGTTTAGATAAGATTTACAGTATATTCAATTTATATTTTATCTGAATGGATGTACAGTATAATATGTGTGCAGTGTATTATAGTGTTGTTTTTTGAGTTATAATTATAATCCATTTTAGATAATACATAAAGTGAACTAAAAACTATTATATCATTTAAATACTATATCATTAAACTACTTGCATATTAGGCTATACAGATATATTTGCTAAAATTGTTTTACATTTTATTCATATTGTTCAGTATTGAAGAAAATATGATGCATGTGAAACATTCCCGACTTGTGGTGTGAGCTCACTTAGATTTGGAACAGTGCTTGTGTGTCATCTGTACGATCTCACACAATCAAATGAGGCCTGAGCACTTGGGACAAGCAAAGCCACACCTGCTGCCATATGCAAATCCAGCACATGTAACCAACTCCGCTTGCTCTCATCGAAGCGTGTACACCAAACCCTTATGCAAACTGTGAGGAGGAAAGACATATTGCCTTGCAGGTTTTTCAACTCACCTTTTTGCATATCAGCACATAAAAACTCCAAAACAAGACTTTTGGTGTGGTAAGATATTTTTTTTTATGTGGTGTTAAACACTTTCTGTTTTCTATTTATATTCACTATAAATCTATAAATAGCACATTTTGCTCTAAATTGAATTGAAAGATCTGATGATTAAAATGCCACAGTAATGTGGGAGCTATTGTTCAATCAGGCTGGAGAGGGCTTGAGAACAGATTGGCAGTGTTTTGATTGGTCGTTTAATCAGTTGCACAATAAAATTGTTATTAACTCCCACCATATTACTGGCGAGCGATTCA
Source organism: Carassius auratus (assembly GCF_003368295.1). Classification (NCBI taxonomy): domain Eukaryota; kingdom Metazoa; phylum Chordata; class Actinopteri; order Cypriniformes; family Cyprinidae; genus Carassius; species Carassius auratus. The sequence goes on along the minus strand of NW_020528265.1, from coordinate 63,051 downwards.
CAATTAATCATTTATTCATTTAATTATCAGTGCCGCTAATGCCATAGGTCAAAACCGTCAAGCACTTGTTCATAGCACTGAAAGCATCGCTTCAAAAACATAATGTGATGAAATATGATGTGAACATGTCTGTTGAAATATTTTTCTTTTCTAAACGTGAGTTACGAGTCATCAGTGGTGTCCAAAAGAGATGTAAAGCTTTGCACAGTAGTTTGATTTCATCAGTTGACCTTAAAAACCCAGCTCAAGATTTGACATTGTCTATCTCATACCAATTATTAAAAGTGGCGTGAAATTTCCGTATGCATTACTAACGCCTGTGAATGAAGTGTCGACTTTTACAACCAAATCCGATTCTATGCATATGCTGCTGTCAGTCATATAGTGAGAAACATTTAGGCTGAACTTGAGAATCCATGATCTGCTTTGTTCTTCCCCTCGACCCATTCTCTCGCCTCCCCACCCCAGCTCGTAAAAGTAACGTAACCGAGATCATCAACCAAATAAAGGAGCCGCCGTATTTCCTCCCTGGCAATTTCTCTCCCAAGTGCTCAGCTGTGAAATTTAAAATCCATGCATGGCTTCCCTTTTCCCCATCTTGAAGAACCAGATTATTTGCTCTGTGTCTTTGCATAGCCTTAGCCTCTTTTGGCGCACACACATACTGTACCTCGAATCATATGCATGTATTTACCATTCTGATCTCTCACTCACACGCACGCACAGAAGGACATTCTAGGCCTGTGCTACCTTTGTTCAGGAAATGTAGGAAATGAACTGTGTGGTTATCAAACATAGGGAAATGGGATTTTTCACCCGGAGGGAGATTGTTTAGAGACTATCTCCTCTCTTCCACAGTCCATTCCAGCAGGCTCCTAAAATAACACTCTCCTTATCCATTATCCAGCTGAAGATTTTTCGATACAGAAATCATCTCCACGTTCGGCGCTAGCATAACCAAAATTAGAGTCATCGCAAATAGAGACATGGTTATTAAATGTTATTTCTTAAAAAAAAAAAAAAAAAAGAAAAAAAGATGTAGTTTGACATTTAGGAATGGCGTATTGATCTTGAAGCACTGATAATTCCAATATCCAGTAGAGACGTAGCGATATTAGCAATATCGTGGTATCACGATATCAATACCGTTTAGATATTATCATGGTCACATGACGATATGAAACAATAGGTATTTCAGGAAAAAGTGTAGATTTTTAAATATATTTAAACTTCTTATTCTGTCATAAAGTTGAGTTTTGGGCTATTATGCTTTGGCAAAGTATCTGTCAAACTAATTAAAACCGAAAGCACAAAAAGGCCTTATATAAAGTATATATAAAGGCATACTTTATATATACTTTATATATACATTTATAAAGTAATTTTATTATTATATATTATGAACAACTACATTTAATTGTAAATTGGTGGTTTTAATGGCTTATTTATAATACTGGGACGAGAGTGTGTGTGTGTGTGTGTGTGTGTGTGTGTGTGTGTGTGTGTGTGTGTGTGTGTGTGTGTGTGTGTGTGTGTGTGTGTGTGTGTGTGTGTGTGTGTGTGTGTGTGTGTAAATTAAATTTATGCATTTAGCAGACGCCTTTATCCAAAGCGACTTACAGTGCATTCAGGCTATCAATTTTTACCAATATATATATATATATAACGGCTCCAGATTATTATTGTTTCACTTTCACAGCACGTTAAACATCACTCTCTTACTTGATCTGGAGAAACTTTGCATCAGATTAAGGACTCTAGCCTCGATATTTGACCAATGTTTTGATAAAACATTCTTGCAGTATTCTTGCAGTATTATTTAGTAATTTATGTCAGGAGTACAAAATAATAAATATGTATGAGTCATTTTTAGGATAGAAATTCACCAAGCATTCATATCTGCAGCGGTTTATTTGTGTTCACATAGATTCACTGAACAGTGTCAATAAGGATTTATAGACCAAAGTTGCATATCTACGGAGATATATGGATACATTTACTGATGTTTACTTCATATTTCTTCAGACAGAATCATAATTTCTATTCATTTTCCACTGATTTACACGATCTGATGATAATGATCCGCTCCCAGCACTGTCTCTGTGTGTTTAGTGAGCCATGTGCGTGTGCGTGTGCTAATTTGTCTGTCTTGTCCATCATAACTGTGCATCATATCCTGCCCCCTCAGATCCTCTGATGTATTTCCTGTACACTTCCGTGTTGATATCTGACCACAGCAACACAGAAAATGTACATCTGAAATGGTAACTTGTGCAGCGATGTAAAAGGCTATAAATAGCATTAAACGTCCAAATTCCACCTGTGATCACAAAAAGAAGTTATTACAAACACTTGATCAGGGTTTAAAGTGAGTTTTGAGTAAAAGTGTACTAATAATTTAATAAATAGTCTGATTTAGCTTGATGCTAACGTTAGCTCTAATGATGCTACATAGCAGGTGCATTTCTTCTTTGTAATGCATTTATAATGCAAGAGCGTAAGAAAACGTTTTGTTGTATTTTTATACTAAGGCTTTTAATAATAGAGGGTTAAAAGTTTACTGAGATTAAAGCTTTGTGGCTTGGTAAACCTTGAAATACCAGAACAAAGGCTAAAAAATGGCGGAATAAAAACAAAAGAATATATTAAAAGAATAATGGGGATAATGTGTGATACCTTGTGGAGGTGTGAAAGGCTCGTTTCGTAAGAACAGTAGAATCATGAATGGGGGAGTTTTCAAAGCCAAACATAAAGACAGAGCACACATAAGAGCTTTACATGAGAGCTTACAGGAGATGACAAGAGCCATAAATCAATTTGATTAGCCTTCTCTAAAAACACTTAATATATTTAATATTAAGTTTTACAGTTTTACAGATTATATTATGAAATTTCAAATGCAGCACTGATAGATACAGCTACACTGTGTTTCTAAACTCATATCCAACAATTTTTTTTAAACATTTAAAAAATATGTTTTTAATATTTTTATTTTTATGTTTGAGCTTACATATCTTCATTATAATAACCGTCTGAGTAATTCTGATTCTTGAACAGTAAACTTTGAAGTGTCAGCTTTGTGAACTTATGTTAAAGCAGTTTAACATATGGCAAAAAAAAAAAAAACACTTGGACAAACCATTCACTCTTGATCAATGCAAAAGCTGTATGCTGGAATATGAGCAGTTATTAATTCCATCATCACATTATATATATATATATATAGTACTTTATATTAAATAAAAAAAAAAAACATTTTATCAACCATCACTATTAATTTTTTTTATTTTGCTTAATTTATGCAAATGTTCAAATGTCAATTAACTGAAGTCCTGTCTATACAGATAGTGCCCCCCAGAAATCATATCTATCCTGTGATTTACACACAGTGCCTTCGGAGTCTTTTGTTTGTCTTTGTTTTGTTTGAACTGCCCCTCATACTACATGCAGATTGAGTTGGCCGTCAGCCACTGGTTTCTCTGTGTGTGCGGAGTTCTGTAAATGTGTGCGCATGTGTCTGGATGTCAGTGTTTGGGTGACTGTAGCATGGTTAGGGGGGTGGGGGTGTATATGATGAAAGGGCTAACAGGAAATCAGCAGAGCAGAGGATGTGATTAATGAGAACAAAGCAGCATTAATATTCACTTAACAGAAGTGCGCACACTCAGCTTTTGATTCCCATACACAATGCACAGGAAGAGACCTGGAGCCTGGAATTCCGTTTTTCTGTAGTCTGTACAACACGCTTGACTTAACAATGAGCTAAACTGAGGAATTGTGCCCAAAGTTCAGGCAAATTTGAAAATAAAAAAGTGCCTTTTGTCGGCTTCAGATGCCCCCTAGCATTTTCATGAGCCCTGGTCACCCTGTGAAAGTGCAGCTGCTCTTGCTAAAATATGAGAACAAGGAGAGTGTCTTGACCAGCGACCTCCGTCTCCCCTTTATCCACCAATCACTGTCAGTCATGCTGCCCTGCACAAAGACTTAGATTAACTGTAGCTGCCATGGTAATTGACGGGGAAGAATGAAAATCTTTTTTTAAGCATAACGAATGAGAAATGTGATCCATTGTATTCATAAGAAATTGGAGCAGTCCAGCTTATCCAAAGTACATCTCCACACATCTCTATTTACATCACAGTAGACATATAATAACATGTCAAGTTATATAAGTATTATGTAGAAACCTGAATTAATCATAAACGTGTACACTTTCTAATGCTGGCAAATGATTAATCGCGATTAATTGCATCCAAAATAAAAGTTTGTGTTTACATAATATATATGTGTATAGTGTGTATATTTATTATGTAAATGCACACACATGCATGTATATATTTAAGAAAAATATGTTGTATTTATATATATAAAATATTTTATTTACATATATTATAAATTAGATAGAAATATTGAAATATATACTATATATATATATATATATATATATATATATATATATATATATATATATATATATATATATATATATATATATATATATATATATTATATTTACATGTATGTGTGTGAATTTATATACATTATAAATATACACAGTACACTCAGATATATTAAGTAAATGCATAATTTTATTTTGGATGCAAATTACCACGATTAATCGTTTGACAGCACTAATATTTTTCAAAATTTATATTTTCTTTTGTATTTTCTATTTAATGGTTTTAAAATGTTTTATCTGTCTTGTAGATTTCTTTCACTTTATTGAAGCACTTTGAATTATCGATGTATATGAATTATGATAGATTAGCCTAGATTAATTAATGCTTTAAAAATGTTGTTTATCGTTGGTTAATTGTTACCAAAATCTATTTCTTTTAATATTGTTCTCAAACTGTTGTTTCGCCACGATAGACATTCACCTCTAAGTAAAAATCTAAAGTATGTATGTATTTATAGTTATTACTTTTATACAAAATCAAATTCTCTCTCTCTAAAATATATTTTATAGGTGATTTACACTTTCCACTTCGTGAAATCAGCCCTTGTGTTTATATGGACGACAGGGCTTGGATAATGCTAGTCTGTGACACGTGATAACAAAAGGTTGTTGAGGCCACACAAAGGCCTTTATAACTGCCTGACATCTGCAGGCCATTAAACCAACAGTGATGAGCTGCTAGCATGTGCATTTTGCTTTGGCCAATCATTCTTCTTGATTAACCATCACGGCTTGCTAGTACACTATCTTCCTAGCACAATGGCAGAGCTGATTGATACGACATTGCTTGTTATTTCATATTTTTAAAGGGGTCACTGCTCGCATGAGAGAAAATGCAGGTAGAGTGAATCAATTCCAATGAGAGGGTGCACGTTTGAGTGTCAACGTGATGGCTTCACTTGCTATTGACAGAGGGACAGATCAAGATAAATGCCCTGTCGATACATCCTGCGTCCAGCATTATTGATGAAGCTATTTAGCAGACTCATTCAACGAAAGCTGGTTCCAATCTCACACTCTCTCTGGACACCTGAAGGCCTTAAGCTTGAATGTTGCGTATATTGCGGTCTTCGGGTCAGTAGCTGACCTGGCGTGGTGTATCAAACTGCCAGGATCAACCTAAAGGTCAACTGAGAATAGAACAAAACCTTGGGGTGGAGCACGAAATGCATCCTGCCCTCCCGCACTAATTCATCACTAATTGACTTAAGCGAGGATTTGCACTATTCAGGTTTGGTGCACAGGAATCATTGGCCAGTCCTAACCTCATTATTTGATAGCAAAACTGTTGTCGGCCCCTATCAAGTGTTTAATTAAAATATGCATCCCCTTGAAGGTGTTTTCTTCTGCCCTCCATCCCTCCTCCTTTCCGCCCCAAAAGGCAGCTGTGCTGTCTATAAAAAATTTGCTCCGCTGCACGGTGAACTGTCACTGCCTGTTGTTCAGCCGAGAATTTGTGCTCTTTAGGTGAAAGGTCTTTGTTCTTGTTAGTAAACAACCTGGTTGCACCCTACGCCGGCCTCTGACCCATCAAGCTAGTGCTAGATTTAGTACAGTGTACGGAGACAAGCCAGTGTCACGGTGGGTGTTATTATTCGAGGTCTGGCGCTAGCGGCGCTGGTTGTACCTGCTGAATGCTTGTCACTGTCTCACAGGCCTCTAGGGGGCTTTCAGTGGGGTGTTGATTTAATAGTCTCAAATGAGGTGGTGGATACCTGAGATCTGCTTGCGTGGCTTGTTTAGGGCGTTTGGTGCCTTGTTAAGAAAGCGGTGGCTCTGTGGGGGCGCAGGATAACACGGCTAATAAGCAGAGAGCGGCAGAGGTAAGAGGGTACATTCGACTTTGCAATCTTTCTGTTGTGCATCAATCTCGAGTCGGACCACCCAATGAGAAATGTCGATAGCGTAAATCGGCTTGACAAGCATTAGCGGTGATGAGTGGCTGAACACGTTCCCTGCTGCTTTGTGAAAAACATGGTCAAAAAGAGTGCTGGAAAAGTTCAAATGATCTATGAAAGAGCAACCTCAGTGATCGATTGAAATTAAAGAAAACTGTTTTGACTCCTTTTTCAGGAATGTCTCATTTATTTCTGTTTTTAAGAGATGAAATCTGAGACGCATGTAAATGACACCTATGAAGCTTCACGGATTTAAGGAGTGAAAACTGATAGTATGGTTTTGTCACATCTTCAGTTCTAGAGATCTTCAGATCTGAGGCTATTATAGTTACTTATAATAAAACATGACGATCACTTTCAATTTTCCAGAGCTTGAAAGAGCAATTAAAGCAAGACAAGAAAGAGACCTTCCATATGTATCAAAATTCTTAATTTTAAATGCTTATGTCCAAGAAGGACATGATTTGTCAGTTGTGTCTGTTTTTATTACTCTGTAGGAACTTTATGAGAGACCAGCTTGTTATTTTCCCCCAGAATCACTGAAACTTACACAATTGTGTACAGGAACTTTTATGTGGCTTTCAAGCGAGTGTGTTGTTGTCTCAGGCATCAGATGTGAAGATGGCAAGATAATACCATCTGCAATTAAAATGTTCTAGCATATCAACAGTCATTCTAGCTGTCATCCCATGAATGCATAATGTCTTAGCTTTTGTGCGCGCCCCACCACACCAAGGGGTCTCCCTGGCATCCGTCACATCACTAATAGTGCCGCTTCAGTCTCCTAATTGCAGGCTTTAATTGCAATAATTATTTACAAGCCTAATTAAACAAAAAAAGGAGTCTCATTGAGAAGTGACTTCCAGTTCAAGTAATCAGGCTCAGTTCTGTCAAGAAATGCTGCTAGCATGTTATCATTAGCGCTAGCTGTCTAATTGATGAAGGCAGTGTTGTGTGTCTCTGTCTAAAAGAGAGAACATGCAAAAATGACTTCGTTCCCTGTCGGCGTGGCGGAACACTACAACTGTATCTTTCTCTAAATATCTCAAGGCATCTTTTTTTACCAAGAGATTTGAAGCAACTTAAAGGCAATAAACATTAGTAGATGGTTTTAGGGGTAGTTATGTTTTTAGATGCACTTTTGTATGGTTTTATGAGGGTTTATTTTGCCAGTGTTTATTCGAATGCAACTTATGGCTATTCTAGAAGATGTCTCTGTATGCTCCTCTTTGTTTTGCTAATGCATTCTAAGCATCTCTTAGAGAAGATAAGATTGTGGTTGGCTATTGTTGTTAGCTTCTTTGCTAACCAGTTTTTTTTACCTGTTTGCAAAGTCTGCTTGCTGTTACATTAGGTGATAAACAATATTATGGTTATTATTTGTCTGCATCTTTGTTTTGCTAATGCATTTCAAGTGCCACAACAGTATTTAACTTTTAGCCAAACTTCTCTCTGAGAGAATAATAAATCTGTTGTTGGATATCAAGATAAAAAGATTGTTAGCTTGGCTAAATGATAATTGTAGCTATCTGCTATCACATTTCCATCTCTCTTTAAAAACAGGCTGTTATATTTCCCTACTTATTTGACTTCATTGGACTTTTTTTACTTCAAGGACGGACTCAGTTTCTAGAGCCACCATATTGTGTTGGGATTTACCTAAGAGCAAAATGTCATTGTTTACATTTTACACTATGCAAATTTTTGATTTGTCTACAACTTATGCTTTATTTTAGAAAAATAGTTTATGGCTGATTTCTTTGTAAATCCCACTTTGTTTCGCTAATGCTATTGTAGTACATCTATATTTAGAGAGTATAATACATTTGTTGTCAGCTACAGAGCTAATATAATTGTTAGCTTCTTGACTAACTGATAATTGTAGCCATTTACTACAGCATCTCTTTTATTAGAAACAGGTTTATATGTTTATACAGGTTTTACGTTTTAGTTTTTTGTTTACTTTTTTCATTTTACATACGTTAAATATACATTATATTTTCGTTTTATGTTTTACGTTTTACATTACTGTGTGTCTATATGCTAATTGTTGATTTGTGTACAACTATTGCCTTATTTAAGAAGATCTAGGGCCAGTTTTTCTGAGCAAATTAGAGCGAGAGCACAATTCCCAAAAACTGACAACGGACCAATTAAAGAACACAGGCATTACATCTAATTTACATAATGACCAATTCAATATACCAAGCGCAGCACAAATCAGTGTAGTTGCAAATAAAGAATTAAGAAATAAAGAAGCCAAGAAAAGAACTGGAGGACAAAAAAATTAAGGGATGCAAGAAGTTTTGAAAGACCTTGTCTTTGCTTGATTCTTGGTTTATTTCCTGAAGCAAATTAAAAATAACATGGCTTGGCAAATTATATGTTCGGATAATGTGTTCTTCTGGCATTCCAAAAAAAATGAATACATGTGTAAAAAATCATCTCCCTTCTACAATGTGCTCTCTCTCTATGCTGCCTCCTCCCATCAACAACAATGCAGCCATTTAATTCGCAAAATAGTTTAAGACTCACTTTTTTGGGCGTTAAATAATGATGCAATTAAAAGTTGCCAAGCGCAAACGTTAGTAAATCTCGTTGCGTGATTCATATGAATACTCTCCACCCATACATTTTGCGTCTGAAAAGGAAATGAATTTTCAGTAAGCTCAGCCACAAAAATAACTTTCCACGCCTTTTCAGCACCAATTTGTAAATTAGTAAAGCCTGACAGTACTATTTTAAAGCCAAAAGACGGTTTGCGCTGGCGCAAGCTGTTAGTAAAACTGACCCAATATAAAGATTATAATAATTTATTTTTTTTTTTTTTTTTTTTTTGGTGCATCCCTTTTTTTGCAAACGCATGTCTAGTACATCTATACATATATATTTATAGAGTGTAATAAATTTGTTGTCGAATACCAAGATAATATGATTGTTAGCATCTTGGCTAATTCACAATGGACTCGTCCTATTACAGAAGCTGTTGACTTCACCATTTCCATCTCTCTTTCAAAACAGGTTCTTTGTATTTCCATCCTCTTTTGGCTTGCTCTGGTGCCTGGCAGTGATTTCGAGATACTTCTCATTAATCAAGTCCAAGCTTTTTAAAGCCTTGGCTTTGCAGATACCGGAATAACAAAACCCCTGTCCTTCTTTTATCGATTACATCTGCCCGAATTTGAGTGGAGTCTCAGGCTGTGCCAGCCCATAATGGAGATGAGTGTACCTCTCCCACTGTGTCTGCGTGCTTCCAGACAGATCCTGTCAATGTATCCCTGCCGAATGTCGCAGTGGGTCCAGCACTCCTCCTCTTGTTTTGTGGCGGAAGGCTGTAAATGAAACCCCCTGTCGATTGAGCGCTCCCTCCCTCCGAGCACCTCTGCAGGTTTAGTTGGCAGTCCCGGCCAAGTCCGGGTTGAAGCCCACCCCCGCCTGCCATCCCACCACCGCGGTCCCTGCCAAAGCTGCATATGCTCTTTGTCTGGGTTGCTAATGGCTCAGATGCAACCGTAGACACCCTGCATGGCGTGAGGTGATTGTTTTCCTGGGTTACACAGTGGTAGTGGCAGGTTCTGCCTTTTCGGGGTACCGCATGTGTCGGAAGAGCGGCTCTGCTGTCGGTCCAACTGCGGTGTTGCCAGCCAACAGTGAAAAAAATCAATCTAGTGACCCTGCATCTGTCCTCCTGTGAAGATCGTTTTGAGAGAGCTGTCAGCACTAGCCGAACTGATGGATGCATCTTGCGCGCTTCGTGTTAGTCTCATTTAGTCTTGAGGGAGACATACGCTTGGTTTCTTATGAGCTAATGCCACCAAACACATTCTGTTAACGGCCTTTGATATGTTAATAATACTCCTATGCTCTCGGACTCACTCAATAAGGCCGGGTTTTGCATCATCAAGTTTCCCATCTACGCTCCATGACCTGCATTCCAGAGATAGATGTGTAGGTTATTGACAGAAACGCTATCTTCAATTATATCTGTTTAGTATGTGTGATGCGCCGTGCATTAGCATCACGCTTATAATACTAATGCAGCAAGCATATGTTGCCTCCACCGAGCAGGTGAGGGATGTCAGTCTCGAGTGGTGCGCTGGCACAATGCTGACAGAACTCAACAGGGAGCAGGAGGCACACTGGTGGGCGATACGCGCCAGAGACAGTGATGAATGTTTGGAAGGAAATATCATAAAGGACTGAATGAAGATTGCCCCCAGACCTGGAAGGATTTTTGAGGCTTATGAAGTATTATTTTTCATTGCAGGTGTGCACCAGACACAAGACTGGTTTAGAGTGGTTAGTAATTTATGATTTTAAATATTGGGATGGTCTTTAAGACCCTGGGCCCTCCATATTTCTGGCAATAATAATAATAATAATAATAATAATAATAATTAAATGAATAAATAATATTAATTCATTTATTTATAATGTATTATTATTAATAATAAAGAAAATCATCAGCAAAAACAACAATAATAATAATAATAATTGTTGATGTTATTATTATTATTGTTAATATTAGTATTAATGTATTTATGATGTACTTAGTATAATGCATTATTATTATTATTATTATTAAGGCTTTTTTAAATTAAGTAAAATTAATTAATACATTATTATTTATTTGTTTATTTATTTAGAATATGTATTTATGTTAGTAACTTTTTCATTTTTTTTACTTGTTTTCACCTCATTTACAATTTTTATTTTGTATTTTTTAAAGCACAAGTCTAGCACAATTTGGTGCTTTTTAAATACCAGTTATTGTAGTTCTGCCAAATCTTGCATATTTAGTGTCATTTTTGATGAGCACCGGAATAATTGAATGAGATTTGTCTCTGAAGTTTGTTTTGACGGAACAGGCACAGAGAATGACAGGCAGTACGCACCGAATACAAGCAAACTGTATGCTAAAACCATAAGATAAAAAAAGAAAGATGTTTCGTATTAGCTATAAGCCCGATGCTCAAATAAGCTTAAGGTGATTGGTGCAGATCCATCCAGTCAAATAAAAATGAGCCACATCGGCCTCTTGCTGTGCAGACTGGATGTACAAAATGAGACCCAAAGACAGCCGAGGCTCATTACCGGAATATTTCCATGACTTCCTCGTCGACAGCGTCACAGAAGGGTTCTGTCAGAGCGGCTGGATTAAATGAGGCGAATGGAACGGCATGTGTTTGCTTTCACAATTTTCTACAAAGCGAGGGCCCATTATTTCTTGCGGTGGTGTTTTAGTGTTCCTTCGCTAGAGCTCATCTACCTCCTCCTTAGCTGTCCTGGAGGAGGGGAAGAAATTGGGACATGTCTCTATCATATCACCATCTCATGATCTGTTGAGTGTATCGGAGGATGGGGCATCAGTTGCGTCCATGCGGTTCTGCTAAATTGGTTTTTTCGCAGGTCCGCAGTGAGCTCACGGCTGAGTGGAAGAGGATTGTTTATGATGCGACTGGCACCAGACTGGGCCACCTGAGCCATCACGGTGTTTCCCCCCTTCTCCCCAAACCTCGGCCAGCCAATCACGCTGAGCGTTCGCCTGCAGAGCAGCCAAGAGAGCAGTGGGGTGCAGCCAAACCTGCCATCTGTATATACACATGCATGCGACACACAAACACACACGCTAGAGATTTTACACAAATGTGGAGGGGGTGATTGGCAAACAAAGAGCCAGGAGAAGGGGCATAAACCAAGGCACGCACACAACAAACACACGGTTTGTGCTGAAATCAGGAGTGGAATTTTGATGTCTTTTGTCTTCCACAAACAAAAGAAACCCTCATGCAGTCGCACTCTCACTTTGACATTCTCACTCTCTAATTTCACATAATCAAACCTGGATTATTATGCAGCCCCGGGTCAGAGCGACTCACTGTCTGGCTGCTTTCTTGAAATCAATAAGGCCCCTATCATCTCCCCTGCTGATATACACCACTGCTTGCACATGTGTGTGTGTGTGTGTGTGTGTGTGTGAGGGAGGGAGGGAGACACAGCCCTCAGCCTGTTGCTCTGAGCTTTGACAGCTGAATTATTCACTCCTCAGACAGTAGCTCAGCCTCTGTCTGCTGTCAGTTCGAACTGAATTATCAGTTTAGAGGCCACCGTACTGCTGCTCTGGGATCTGGCTTTAATACTAGCCCGCTATTGTGTTGTATTAAAACCTCTCCATCTTTGTCCAGCACAATCAATGGAAATTTCATCAGCAAAAAATGCAGGTGAAAATGGTTTTTGATTTTTTTTTTTGTGAGACACATATTAAAAATGATTTTTAATAAAATAAGAAACAAAAATATGATTCTGAATCAATTTCTCTCTATTTTAATCTCTGTGATATTATTTTTTATTTATTTTTGTAAAGTAATTCAAATTTAATAATTTTACCGTGTATCGTCAAATATATAATTTTTGGTTACTATTAAAAAAAACATACAAACTAAAACAAACAAATAAGAAAATAATTAAATAAAAGTAAATAATTAAATAAATACTAGAAAAAGCTATTATTAAATGCACTAATATTATGTTTAAAATATAGTTTTGTGTCTTATTGCTGGATATAAATAGATGTTATATAAAATTTTATGTATGATTAAATAATGTGTCTGTGTGTGTGTGTGTGTGTGTGTAAGTTAAAGTATTACTTTATATAATACAACATTATATAAAGTCTGGATGGATGGATGGATAGATAGATAGATTTTATTTAATTTTTTTCAGTGTGCACTAACAATATCCTACTTGATTCCTAAAGTATTGTTCTGTGTGTGAATATGGTGTTAGATGGAAGAGGCAGCACATGGCTGCTAATCACATTTGTAGGTCTCATCCGTTAACTTATCTGACAGTTGGGTTTTGACCGGGACCATGAGCTAAAGCCCCCCACCTAGAGACTAATAGAAGAAGTTCAAGACCTGTGCCCGCCTGGCACATTGTAGAGGAGGTGTCAGGGGCTAATTGACAGGCTGACGGACAGACAGGTTACAGGGCTTTACTGGCGTCTCCCCGAGGGGGCTCCGAGCACGGCCGGCAGCTGCGCCCGGGTGCCGCGCTCCACGAAGAGGCAAACGTGGGCCGCCTGTGTATCTTTCTCTCATTAGTGTCATAGTGCGGATACCACTGTTGTCAGGTGAGCCAGTGTGAATCACTATTTTGTCAGCTCTGACAGAGATTTTGTACATATGCCCATGCGAGCCATGAAATATGGTTGAATAATGTGGCAAAAACACACACACTCATACGGCCCCTCTCCTCATCGGCCTCTGTGAGAGCATTTCAGTCATACATTATTGATGTACTCACTCTCTATCGACTGGCTGCAGTTTCCAGCTTCGTATCTCAGGTCCAGTCTACCTCTCTATTATTCCAATCCTCCTTTGTCTCGCTAACCCTTTTATAGCCCACGTGCATTTTCTATAAACTCTGCCCCGTTGTCTGAAAGCGTGTGGAGTTTTGGTGTGAAATCTGACTTTCTGCAACTGTTAACGAAATGCATTAAAAAGGGATACTGCAGCCAGAAATGAAAATAATGTCATAATTTACTCATCTTCACAGACGGTCAATTAAAACATATGTTAACTGAGTTGTAAAGCTGACTAAATCATGTTTTTGAGGTAGGACCACTTTTCTGTTTGTCTATAGTGTACGTTTCCAACTTAGCATGAGTTCTATGACGCAGCTACGCTGTGAGACCTACGGTGTGTTGGTTTTCCGATGTGAAATTAGAAACGTAGTCCCTCACCGAAGTCATGCCTATATGTTGACTGAGATTTACTCTAGTCGAAGCTTTCAGAAGCCTTTTATAGCAGTCTTGCGTAGCCCCTCTGGTGCCAAAGCATCGAGATTCTTCAGTCGAGCTAAGTCTACACATTCAGGCCAAATCATTTAGACAAATAGCTCTGATGGGAAAGAAACGGTTCGCTTAGGAGGCTCAGAGCTCTGTTCAAACACGAAGGTTAAGAGCCCTCACATTTCATCTAAAACACAATCAGACAGGATGCCTCACTCAGAAATGGCCATCGATTTTCGGGTCTAACAACTATCTAATGCTTTTTGAAATCTGTTGTGTTCCGGAAACAGTCTAAGGCTAAGCTAATGCTTCCTTTGATCAGGCGGTTAGTTGTTTTATTGCAATGTAATATTGTTAGCTAGCTAGCTAGGAGGTTGTCTCATTCTGATTTATGTGTAATTTTCTGTCGGACAGTAAAAACTCCATATGGCATTTATGTTTGGAGTGGAGAGGGATTTCAAAGGTCACATCATTAATACACTTGGTGCGCTTTTGCCTTTAATATAGTTTCTAATCAGTTGTGCTATTCTGCTGTGTGTAGATTTTATTCGTAAAACACATTTTCTGATTAAAATATGAGAGTGTCCTTCTGTGCAGATGCTAGGGTGCTTGTTAGCGCATTGCTATGATAATCTAAATGTTTCTTAGCATGTTTTTTAGGTGATTGCTAGATGGTAGAGGACTATAGTGCAACACTGTTGCGGAATTAAAAATCTGATTCATTTGTTGCATTTTCTGGGAACTGAATTTGACAAATAACTTTTAAAAATATACATATAAATAAAGATCTGCTATGAGCTGTGAGGTTGTTAACTGATGGTATATGTTTCTGATGGCTTTTGTGAAGCCATCAATCCAGATTATTTAAACTTTATTTTTAAAATAATAATATTCGGCAGCAGAATTCTTGGTAAAATCCTACATTTATCATGATTCCACAAATAAATATCCACCATTCACAGTCAGTTTCCTTATGCTCTCAAAACAAAAGTGTTAGTATCCGTAAAAAAAAAAAAAAAAATGTCTACTGTATTATTTATAATATACTAGTTCCTTAATATGGCTTTAATATGGCTTTGATCCCTCTCTTAATGCAAATTAGCTGGTGGCTCAGTTGGTGGTGCATAGTGTCAATATTATGGGGTTGATTCTTAAATCTGGGGGCCTTTTTTTGTCAGTTATAGCTTGAAATCATGATTACAAACACCAAGAAATTAAAAGCACGTCTCTTTAATAAACCATACAATTTAAGGTAGAGTATCATTTATGCTTATAGCACAGTGCAGGGCGTTACACATTGAAGTTTATTATTTTAGGATTAGGGGTTTGTTCAGATCGCTAACGCTAAAAATAAGCAGTCAAAATAGTGATGCTTGCTTTAGCCGTTGTCTTCGTGTACTTTTGAGAAGCACATCAACTCTCTTGCTCGCTCTATCATGCCATCATTCTCCTACAGTACGTTGGAGTCTTGCTGAGAGGCCTCCTCACGCAATCAAGAATGCTTTGATTGAGTTTTCAACCCACACACACATACTCATGCATTTGTGAGCGTTAGCGATATGCCGGTGAACAGGGCTGGGAGAGTTGTGCAAACAGAGCAATTGTGTATGTGTGTGTAGTAACTTACACTTCACATGTGTGAATGTTTTATTGCGTTCCAGTTTGAGTGGGTTTGCTGAATACATAATGTGGATTTCTGCGAGCAGCTACAGTAGAGGCGATCTGTGCTTTGGAATCAAAGGGTCAAGGTTTGGCTGGTTAGCACGACCACGTTAGCCTCTGTATGCACAATCTAGCTATGAGAAGCATCTTTTTTCATTAATTGGAGTGTGTATATCTGTGCAGATGTGTGTGTGTAAATTCGAGGGGTCAGAGTAGCCTCATGTCTGAGATTTTGTGGGCCGCTTGACTCCACAGAGACACTGCACTGAACGGATAAGAGTCAGTCAATTGTTGCCCTCAGCTTAGCCAAGCACGAACTTATCACCAGAGAATTTGTCCTTAGGACTGAGGTGTGTTTGTGTGAGAGACTTGACTTGTGTAAATTGACTGTCTAAATCTAAAAAAGACCCCATTAAGAAATCTAAATGAGAGTTTATAGATTTTATTCTATGTGTGTTAGCTTTAAAACTTGCTATGTGCTACTGTACTCCTAAACAAAAAATATATAAAATTAACTTTTATCATACAGTGTTTTTTTTTATATATTTCTAACAGAAGTCTCTTATGTTCAAAAAGGCTTTGTTTTATTTGATTTAAAATGCTGTCTTCCTTTGATTTTTCAATGAGTGGAGATAGATTTATATGTCACTGAGATTATTGCCCACTGTGTGTGTGTGTGTGTGTGTGTGTGTGTTTGTGTGTGTGTGTGTGTGTGTGTCTGAAGGGACGTGATCGATGGCTCTCGTTGCTGTGGGTGCAGCGTTCAGTATCTCACATTAAAAATGAATGTGTGAGTGTGTGTGTCTGTGTGTAGGTGGCAGCGTGTCCCAGAGGTACCAGCTGTTTACGGCTCACTCCACGAGAGGGGTAGGGGGTCAGTGCCTGGACTGGTCGCTATGGCAACCACGATGTGGATTTTGTCAATGTTTTGAGTGTGCGTTGTACATCTGGATACAGGATCTGCACATGAGAGGCTTCTGGATTTCTTGAGTTTCAGCTCAGACGATAAGCCCACTCTTAATTGGACTATCTGTTGTGTAAAAAAGGGAGTCAGTTTGCGCAGAATTTTATCAGTCTGTGTTTATTTTGATTAAAACATATTTACACTTCCAAGGCAGCAGGAATGTGGAATTTTGTAGGAGGAATAAGCTGCTGAACTTTTCAGTTTTAGGACTGACAGATATTCCACAGAGACTTTATCTGTATACACCACTGTTCAGAAGTGTGGGATGTTTTATATATATATATATATATATATATATATATATATATATATATATATATATATATATATATATATACAATAAATAAGTACAATAAAAACAGCAATTTTGTGAAAAATTACAATAAAAAAGTTTTCTTTTAAAATGTGTTTAAATGTAATTTACGGTATTTCTGACAGTTAAGCTGAATTTTCAGCCACTTGAATCTTCAGTGTCACATGATCCTTCAGAAATCATTCTAAAATGCAGATTTGTGTTCAGTTATTATTGGTTACTCCAGTTATTAGCAATGGCTCTTATGACTGGCAATGTTGATGACAGTTTTTGCCGCTTAATATTTTTGCTTAATTTTAATGCTTAAATATTTTTAACGTAATTTCTGATCGCTTCATCTTAAAAAAAAAAAATTATCTGACCCCAAATGTTTGAACGGTGTAGATGGTTTTATTTTGGACAAAACAGATCAATCTAGTCTATCCATTGCTTACAAAATGTGTTGTTCAGTGTTCAGAGATTTTGGAGTTCAGCTGTAAAGTTTGCCTAGTTTGAAGGTTTATGTTACAGTTATTCTACTTATTTTCCAGTAAATAAGATATCCTAGATACATCCGTTATATTTTCTGATGTTCCTCAACAACAATAAACACTCTCTCTTCTATGTTAGTCTGAGTTGCAAGACATTTTTGATGAAATAACTGCTGTTTTTTAATCTGAAATCCATCATATTGTAAACTGTAACATAATGCCAAAAATTGGTGAATTTGCACATTGTTCAGACAGTTTTTCCTGTCTAAGTAAGAAGTTCTTGGCCAGAACAAACTGTAATGTTGATCAGACTGTGTATGCTGATAGTCAAGTCTGGCGACGTAAGAACAGGATTTCCCTTACCCTCGGTTTGCCCTCATATTTTTCATTCTCCTTCTAACCCCTTGGATATATCGCTCTCTTTTTCTCCACATGTTTCTGCTCTTAATTGTTTACCTCAGACCTGCAGCTTTCTTTCATTCTGTATCACTCTTGCTCTCATTCTCGCGCTTGTTTTCTCTCGAATGGTTCTCCATTCATCAGACAGGTGGATGTGACAGCGAGGGTGTTCTGAGGACTATGGAAAAGAGAGCTAATTGTGAGCATTTGTTCTCGTGGTCCAGCTCCCAGCTCTCCTAGCAAACTGTACTCTCCATGCAGATCGCAAGCACAGGTCTAAGATCATCCGTTCAGTTGTAATTATAACGTCTTGGGTCTGGATTACAGCAGCAGAGGTTCTTTGGAGGTTACAAGCTTCATTTGAGGAGTGTTTTTTGTGAATAAGACAAGAATTCAGTGCCAGCTCCGTCTTCTTTTCTTCGAAATGTCCTGTCTCCAGGCGATTCTTGGCCAGCATAAGAGCGAGAGGAAAATATCAAAGTCCAGCCAGACAGAGATTAGCAGATAGCATCCTGGAAGCATTTTAAGCTGTGGAAGAATTACCGAGCTCAAGAGAAAATTAGGAGTTGGCGAGCACCCTGTCCTACCATGAGTTTGGGCTGAACCCAGCTTTCCTCGCTAATCTAACTACAGTTGTCTTTTAAGCCAATCGGCTGTTATTAATACTTTAAGTTCACAAGTGCAAGTGGAGATTAATGGCGTTTGTGGTGCATTCGAATGTTTTTTGGCGGAATGTTTTTTAGGCTGTCAGACCACTTATAGGAAAAATTATTTCAATATTTGTTTACTAGAAAAAAAAAATACTAAACAAAACGGACAGTATGACTAGTGTTAGTATGATTCCCAAACAGTTGACTCTTAGGAACCGGTTCTTTTTGGTGAATCAAACACACAAAACTGACTAATCAGTGTAGTTGTTGACTTTCATGTGATATAGTTAAACATATAATTATTTATTTTATATATATATATATATATATATATATATATATATATATATATATATATATATATATATATATATATATATATATATATATATATATATATATTGTATTTCATTTTAAAGAATTCTAAAAAAACATTTTTGTTTTTGACAATATATAGGTAACATTAGTGACTGGTAGACACTTATTTCTATGTATAAACTTTATAAATATATAAACAATTCAATGCTAAGATTTACAGTACATTGAGACAGTTTGCCCACGGGCCACTTAGAGTTCTGAGTAAACACCCAGAAACTGCTACTTAAATTAAACACCATATTTTAATTTTGACTTGTATGGTGGTTTTTAGTTATCCAAAAAAAATATTATGTAAAGAAGAGGCAACTTAAATGGTTAATGTTTATAAGGACCTAGAATGATATTTGTACATTACCATGCTTGGTAGCTGTAAACAGCTGTTTTACATGACAGAAAAATAATTTGTGATTATTAATATTAATAAATGTAATAATTTATTGAACATTGCTGCCTTTTATCATATTGCTGTTGCTGCAGCTTGCATCATGCCTAACAACTGTGATAAAGTCTGTAGCGTATGATCTTGCTTATTGCTTTATATTTGGTTCTGTTGTTAACTAATAAAAAAAAAATTCAAAAAGGTTCAAAAGAAAAACCGTGTTTCTCTGTTCTGCAGTTAAATGTAAGTTTTAATGAGAAAGCATTCAAACACACACACACACACACACACAATCACAAGCTACTCTCAGTGGGAGAACAGGCCTCATTGTGCTTCCCACTGTGTTGGCTGACTAAAGCATGTGCTGGTCAACAGCTGCTCCAGTTGCCTGCCCTCAACCCCCATAACACCTTTATCCATCTCACTTTTTCTCTCTGGAAGTCTCTTTATCAAGCTCTCTGTCTCCATCTTCTTTGACATCTTCCTGCCAAGTGTGCAGGCGTGGAAGTGCACCTGCAGCAGCTGTGTCACCATGCAATGCAGCTGTCCCCTCTCTGATCTGCTCCATCAGCGTTTGTCACTGCTGCAGATCTTTATAATATAGGTAGTGTCACTAGCACTATTGCTTACATTAGGGTTATTGTGGCGTGGAGGGTTATTATTTCAAATTGGACAACAATTGCACTTCATGAACAGTATCTACTTTAGTTTGGTTTGCAATTTTGGTGGGGTTGGGTTCAAAAGGTGGACAAAGTTGACAGGGTTAAAAGGCAGTGTTACTTTAGTATAGTCAGACAATATAGTTTGTATTAATATTTTGAATAAATTCTTATTTAAAAAATATATATATATATTTACATTTTAATTTCAGTTTTAGTTAATTAAATAGTAAATGTCTATATAGGGTTGTTTAGTTATTTTAGTAAATTAAGATCAACTAAATGAAGAGGAGAAATAATAATAAAAAAAAATAATAAATAATAATAAAAAAGTTTAAGTTTGTAAACTTAACTAGGGGCCAGATTATCAAAGAGACTTGGCTCTTTTCAATACTTAAAAATACCCAAAATGCCCCAGCGACCACTCAGAACACCTTATCAACTAATACCCTGGTAAATATAAAAACACCCTTGTATTTTTTCCAGGTTTACATTTTCTTCATAAAATATAGCAAATTTAGTTACTCCAGAACCAGCATTTGGTGACCGTTGGCATCAAGATGGCATCATCTGGCTAATGTGTGAATCTAATGTTGTTGGATTGTTGGTTTGGCTCTAAGTCAGTGTTGTGTAACATTGAGACTTATTGCCATGTTGAACCAGCGTTGTATGGCCGGTGTTGCTTTGTGAGCGGAGCCCCTGGTGGGCTTGTTTGTCATCAAGCTGGGCAGCAGCGTTGATGTGCTGGACTCATTACTTTTGACCACCTGTTTGTCCTGGGGCAACGAGCTAGAGAAAAATAAAGAGAAACGAGGGAAGGGGAGCTGGTTGAAAATGAAAAGGGAACAGGACGGATCCTTGTGGGACACCTCTCGGTTTTTACCATGAAGTCACACCATATGTATAAACACAACTGTGCATGCCTTTGTGATCACAGCCGTGTGTCAGTAGAAACAACACTAGTAGCGGGAGGTTGAATGCATTTCTTTGTTTTGGAGCCGCTGCGGCTGTGTGTCGCAGGGACAGGTGGATGGCCACCCCCGTCAGACTCCACCGCTCACACACTAATGACATTTAACACGGCCATACAGCACACACACATGCTCAGTGGGAACCCTGCTTGTTTCTCCACCCCTCTCACTAAATGCACACTGTGTGCCCACTCATCCATCTTAAAACTGTCTCTCACATCATCCTACCCTTTGACCCCATCACAAATGTCAGAATAAAGAAAACACTATGCCGGTAACCGTCAAAAAGCTTGATGCTATGCCCCAACTCTGTATACTAACAGGCACTCTGGTTCTGTTGGTCAAACTTTCTTACTATTTTGTTCTTTTATTTGTATCTGATAGGAACATAACCCTAAATACTGCAAGACATATTTCACAATTCATTTTAATGGCAATACATAACATATTGAGATGCTTTATTATAAAATTAGTCCAACCATACATTTTCAAAAAACATTTACTCATATGTACTTGAGGTAAAGTAGCATTTTATTTAATTGTACATAACACACACAGTTATTTCTCTGTAACACACCTTACCAAATTCAAACAGTTTTTTTTCCCAAATCCTCAATGACTTCACATTATCCTGTTCTGCTTGTGTGTGTTAATAGGATACAGGTGCACCCAAAAAATCCCCTCAGCCACAAGGGAGGACATCACAGACTCCAGCGCTGGCAGTGAAAGCAAACCCCTGAAAATACATGAATAGATAAAAGAGATATTACAAGCGCAGGCACAAATCACAGAGCTGTGGCCCGGTCATCACAGCGACGCTATCCCAGCATGCCAAGTGGGCAGCAGAAGGCTGTGTGAGTGGAGTGGATAGGGGCTTTGTGGGTCAGCAGGCAAAGCAAGGTTCTAGTCTGTTGCAGTGATCCTTTGTGAGTGTGTATCTTGTTAACACTCATCTCTGAGGTATTACAGTAGTGTTTGATTGTCTAGGTGTGTGTGTGAGAGAGAGCATATGTTTGCCAGAGAAACGCTGCTTGTTGAGTTTTGAGGAGTGACATGTTTGGTTTTTATAATGATCAGTGAATTGAGTATCACTCTGGAAACAAACTTGTCTCAATCACCAATATTTGAGTATGTGTCTGTCTCTGAGTGTGTGTGTGTGTACCTACTTAGCTATACTTTGAAGTCAGATTTTTGACTAGAAGTATAAAAGTGTAAATCAAACAAATCCTCAATTTGGGGACATCTGGGGAAATCTTTATTTGTGAAAACATAAATTAAGAAACTATTTATTCAATTATTGTGGTTAAAGGTGTTAGATTTTGTATAATAAGTGTGTTGTTGTTTATATTAGTATTATTAAATAATTTAATTACAACAATTATTCAATTATTTAACAAATAACAATATTTAAAACAACAACAATAATAGTAGTAGTTTAGTTGTAAATATTATTGCTATTGTTAAATAATTGATGGTGATAATAATAATGCTAAATTAATCATTATTATAATTATTATAATTATTATTATTATTATTATTATTTAATGCATTATGATATATTATTACAGTATACAACATATATTATTATAAAACATTATAGATGTCTATAGAGTATCCATATTTTGTTATTTAGATAGCTTATGTAAGTAAATGTGTTGTAACTATCAATTTCAAGCATTTTATACAGTGTTATACAAATATACATAGATCTTAGGTCAGATACAGATACATATACTGTATACATATTTCCTGTATGTTTAAGCAGGTGTGTGTGTGTGTGTGTGTGTGTGTTCATACCTAGTTGGACAGGTGCACTGAGTGACACAAAAGAGCACTGTGTTGATGCTATTCCTCTTAGCGGCAGGAGCACAGCTGCTTGTGTCCTGTTACCTCTGTTCTGTCTGTTTCTATTAGCACACACATACACACGTTTTAACACTCTCATGTTTGTCTTTGACTTATGCATTTCAAAGGAACCACGAGTTCACATGAACACACAAATGTTCTTCATATATACAATACAATACACAATACACATACACATTTGGATAGCCATAGATTAAAAGGATTGAACTTTCTCAGAGACAGCAATGAGATTAAATATAATGGGAATTATTTCTCAAGGGCATTGTGTCTCCATTTTTCTTCTAAGGACAGTTCACCCAAAAAATAGAAATTCTGTTGTCATATATTCACGCTCATGTTGTTACATACTCATGTCGTTGTTGTTTTTTTTAGTGGAATGCAAAATAAAGAGGAATTCTGAGGAATGCTGGTAACTAAACCGTTCCAGTTGACTTCCAATGTATTTTTATCCAGATGATCAAAGTCAGTGGGAACTGAAACAGTCTTATCTTCTAAAGTAAATGATGACTGAATTTTCATTTTGGAGTGTATTATCAAGCTTTCAGGAAGAAATGGATCTCAGTGTCTCAAACTGTTCTCTCATTTGCCATGCAATTTCATCATTTTTTCTTTTACTATATATAAACTATAAAAATGGAAATCATCATTTTACTTTTGACTAAATACTGGGATTCATCTCGTTTCTGTGTCATTTTGTTCACTTTTCTCTCTCCTCCTTCTGGTCCATCATAATCTCAAAATGAAGTGGCTTAGATTTTCAAATGCTTCTTAAGTATCATGTAACCATCAAATAGATGAATAGAGTTTGTGTTTATTGAATATGCTCAGTCTGTTGTTTCTGTGTTCTGCAGGTGACACGGGTGCCGATCGAGTCCTGTGAGCAGTATGGCACGTGTGGAGAGTGTCTGAGCTCCGGAGATCCACACTGTGGCTGGTGTGTGCTGCATAACATGTAAGTCCCTTCTTTATATTTATGCACAGAGTAAATAGTAAATAACAAACAATTTGTCATGTATTTGAAGACTACAATCCCCAAAACTTAAATCATGAAGTGAAAAGTCTAGGAATGATCACATGTTAAAAGCCCAGTGGTGCTCGGATGGCACAGAGGTTGCTTGCCCTCTGGTGGTGGACTAGTGCAACTGCATCCAGATGTTAATATCTCACAGAATGAATGTATGCTTTTAAATATTGAATCTAACTTTTCCAGAACAACGGGCAACTGACATTACGCTGTTCACCATCTTTGGTGATTTTGTGCTTTTGTCTTCTCTCTCGCGTCCTGACTCTGTAGGGGTGTGTAAACCCTTCGCTGCCATCATTACAGTAATGGCGGGCGTACCTCTCTTGGAAAAGTGCACTTAAAGTAATTTACATGACTCCCGACAGGACAGGGACAAATAATTGGCGAAGCAAGCGGTATTTGTGCGTCTCTGTTCAGCATGGGGCTGTTTTTTTTTCGTCTTCATGCCGTTAGCGCGGCAGGATTACATTCTTCCATCAGTCCTCCGGGGCTTTCTGCTGAATTAAAGCTCATGTAATACAGATGCCATTCGAATCTCAAACATACCATGCTGAGCTGTGCAGACAAGCTTATGTATTTATTAATTCACTAGCAAAAAGAACTAAAAGTACCATGCTATTACATTGTTTTTTAACAAGCGACATGGTATTCTCTGAAATTCATTCTTTTATTAATATGTTTTATTTAAAAATTTATTCAATATTTTAAAATGATTTAAAAGACTTATTTTATTTCATTTGTATAATTGTATTGCAGCATATCTTTTTAAATATTTAATCCGCATGTTTTTTGAAGAAACGTATACCATACATATCATGGTATATTAATATAGTAATCATTCTATATATCAGATTCTCTCGTTTTCTCTTTCTCTCCATGTGTGCTTGTATTCCTCCCTCCCCATGGCGCGTGCTTTTTCACAGTCAGTGTTGTCTTAATGAAATTAACATCTCTCACTTGTTCTAATTCCAGCTCCACTCTCATATTTGCTCATTTCTCACTCCTCACGGCCCCTATGGAGTCAGTCCTTCCACATCTGATAGACTAGAGCGACAGACAGAGAGAGAGAGAGAGATTGCTAACACCTACTTCAATGGTATCATTAGTCTGTTTAGCAGCACTAAATCTGCAGGTTTAGACTATGAAGGCAAACATCATCTGTTTAGGAATCTGTCTGGCATTAGATGACATCTTTTATTGGCCAGTTAGGTGGGACCCTGAAACTGGGAGGAGACAGAAAAAGGAGGAGAACTTAAAGTTTGCTGTCAGATTTAGGAGGACTAATCTCCTTGGCCCATGGAGAACACTAATCCTGGAGATGATCTGATTGGCTGAACTCCTTTGAGGTCAAAGGCTGGTTTAATATAAGTGATCCAGCAGTTGCTCAGCAGAGATCATTCCAACGGATCCATAATCGCTTTTTGGATTTAGCTCATTATAGAGAGAGAGAGAGTGAGGTGGGGAATCTGAGTGCTGATCAGTGCTTAAGGGCAGTGTGTAAGCGCATTTAACATTATGCAATGCATGAGTGTTCGGAAAGCGTGTGTGTGTGTGTGTGTGTGTAAGCTCTCGGCTTGGGTCTTGTTTGCATGGCTGTGGCGGCCGTTCCAGGAGGGAGACGATCTTCACAGCAGGGTTCAGCGTTTGATCCGTGCTGTGAGGAAGCATTCGCTCACTCACTCTCTCTCTCTCTCTATGATGTACCCGCATGGACATTCTTGATATGTTGGGTAGCACACTTTTTCTGCCATGTATACTGTATACTGTGCACCGTATGACCATTTTCTTATGCACTGAATGCACAGAGCATAATGGGTGAGATTTTGTGTCCCATAATGCAGTGCCCTTGACTTGACCTTGACTTGAGAAACATACGGTAAATATCAAGCGGTTAGTTAATGTTCTGTAATGCAAAGTTTGGTAGTTTTGTATGTTGACTGAGGGTTGGCATCATCTGAGGTCCTCCGGGGGGTTGGCATCATCTCTTCTCAGGTGTTCGTTCATCTCAGGTCTTTGTAAGAGCTGGATCCAGACTGAAGCTTGTGTAATTCCTGGTTACCACAGGATGCCGTTCACGAGATAGCAAAAACAGAGAAAATTAGGGTAGCTGCTGTTCCAACTAAGCAAAAAATTGCATGTTCAACCCAAGCAAAAGAATGAAAATGTGCATTTTATTATCAAGATTATGAGATATATTATCAGAATGCTTTGCTAAAGAGATGCGTCTTTAATCTAGATTTAAACAGAGAGCGTGTGTCTGAACCCTAATTATCAGGAAGGCTATTCCAGAGTTTGGGAGCCAAATGTGAAAAGCTCTACCTCCTTTAGTGAACTTTGCTATCCTCTAGTATACTATTCCATATATAGGCAAAATACAATTGCCTATAGGCATTTTTTGCTAAATATAGGTGGTATGGCAACAACCTTGGGTATGACTGAACATTATGGCTTTTGTTATCTTGAATTTTTAATTTTCTTACTACTATCAAAACCTTATAAGTGGCAGTCTGAGTGATCATGGTCTCATTTCACAAAGCGATGTGACCTGAT
The DNA here is from genome assembly GCF_003368295.1 of Carassius auratus. Classification (NCBI taxonomy): domain Eukaryota; kingdom Metazoa; phylum Chordata; class Actinopteri; order Cypriniformes; family Cyprinidae; genus Carassius; species Carassius auratus. The sequence continues at coordinate 36,617 of NW_020528265.1, read as the reverse complement.
TGTGTCTTTTCTTTAGACTGACATTTGAAGTATAGTCACAACATAGTCCATGAATATTCTTTGGCAATCAACAACACAACTCATCTGTTAAACGTCATTGATATCTGCACGCGTTCAGAAGGATTGCTGAATAGATGCTTAAACGTTGATTCAAACGGCTATTATGGTTATAACAATCATACGCTCCTCATTACATGGCCTCACCGTTTACTCCTCTGTCTCTGTAATGAACTTAGATGGTGCTGGTCTGTGTTCAGGTTATATGGGACTGGTGCTCAGCTAAATGAATTCCTAATTACATATTGATCTGGAGGAATGGAAGAAGATTCAGAGTGAATTATTTCACCTGTTGGACAAATACTGGGGCAGTATGGAGATGAGAGATCGATTTACACTGGTGCTGGGTTTTGGACTCTTATTGTATTGTATTGTCTCATCTCATCTCTCTAGTTGTCTCGCCTCACTCACCTCCTCTCCTTGTTTCTTTTCATTTCTCATCTCCTCACCTCATCCCTTCTTTTCTTCTTCTCTCATCTTTACTCGACCAGTCTTGACTGAACTTCTGAACTTGACTGTTTGTTTTACTTCTCTTGTCTCTTCTTCGCTCGATTTCAATTGTCATTTCTTCTCAACACTTTTCTGTTCTCCTCCTCTTCTTGTTTGTATTTGTCTCATCTGGATCCCTCTCGTTTTTGTCTCATCTTGACTCTTCTCTTTTCGTTCCATCTCACTTTTCTCTAATCACTGCTTCTCGTACCTTCTTTTTCACCTTATTTAATCTTGATTCTTTCTTTTTGTCCTTTTCGTTTCCTCTCATCTTCAGTTTTCAGTTTTCATCTCTTCTCGACACTTCTCTGTTCATCTTTACTCGTGTCCTCGTCTCTTCTTGTTTGTATTTGTCTTATATCTCGATCCCTCTCATTTTTGTTTCATCACATCTCAACTCAACTCTTCTCTTTTTATCTTATCAATTTTTTTTCTATTTTCGTCTCGTTTAATTTTAGCCCTGTTCTTTGTCTCATCTCATTTTGACTCTTCTCTTTTCATTTCAGCTCCATTTCTCGTTACTTCTTTTTCGTCTTCTCATCACAAACCTTCTCTTTTCATCTCTTTTCTTTTCTTCTCATCTTATCTTCACTCATTTTCAGTTATCTTTGTCTTTGTGTCTCATCTAATTTTTTGGCTTGTGTTGCCTCTTGACTCTCCTCTTCTTTTTGCTTTGTCTATATCTTTTCCAATTTTTCCTCTTCCTTTACTTTTCGTGTCTCCTCCTTCTCCTCTCATCTCGTTTTTCACATCTCATTTTTGTCTCCCCCTCTCATCTCCTCTCTTTTTGTCTCTCGCTCCCTTTCCTCTCCTCTTTACTCATCTCGTCGTGACTCTTCTCTTCTCTCTCCATCTCATCTGAACCCTCCTGGGGAGGAGTTCCCAACGCTCCCACAGCTTTCTTCTCAGCTTTATTTTAAAAGAGAGAAATTTCTTCATCTATAAAACGTTCCGTCTTCTCCTCCCTCAGAGCTTTGCTCAATCGGATGTCTCGCCACACACCTCACAGGGTGTTTTGGGGACGCCGGTAAGAAAAACAAGGGAAATTCTTCTCCTGTCGTCTGTCTCCTCTCGTCAGGGTTGAATGTGTGTGTCGTGTGTGTAAGGAGAAGAAAAGACACTGTAATTGCCTGTCTGGTGCATGGGGCTAAAAGCAGACAGTAGAGAAAAACCCAAAGGTTAACCCACCACTACCATTACCCTCCTCTGTCTCTGTCTCTCGCTCTCTCTCTTACACGCACTCTGAAAACAGGTCATTCATAAATCTTAAAACTTGTCACACGTACAACCTGTAACATATTACTCCCACATTTAAAATATCAACGCTTATTCATAATTAACAGCAGTATGTCAATAGCTTTCGGTTTTCAGTATGTCAGTGCAAAGAGTTGACTCATTTGCATATTAAAGGTTGCTGATATTAAAGCTAAAACAACCTGTTTAATTCCAAAGCAGAGTCAAGAGTCAAGCTAAAAAAACACATTTTGGTGCAACAAACCTTGAGAATATGAATCATATTGGATGTGTGTGCTTGTGTGTTCAGGTATTTTCTTTGACGTGTATACAGCTCTCTAAGCATTTCATTCAGGTCTTTAGAGGACCAGGGCTGTCGAGAGGCAGAATAAACCCCTCTGGAGACAAAACGATGTGTACTGGAAGCACACACTCTTCATTTAATGAAAGAGAGAGAAGAGGTTGCCCACTAAGTACACACACATACATGTACACACACATTATAATGGCCGTCTCCTGGTGCCATGGCAACGCAGTATCCCGAGTACATCCACCTCCTCCTCCAAAATCATACCCGGCGCCTGGATTCGGCGGCTCGGAGAGATGCAAACACTCGCGCAGACAAACCCACACCCACGTTTTCAGACAGTGAAGTATCCACAAGCCATCCAGGACATCTGAAAGCACATTAAGTGTCAACCCCCCACCCCCCCGACCCAGTGCATTAGACATGTTAAAAAGACATGGCAAATTGCAAGCCTATACGCTCTTTGTCAAAGATAGAGGAGCAAAGAGAGGGAGGCTGAGTTATAACCAAGTGACAGGCTGAATGAGTGTGGTGTGAAAAGTAAAAATAACAACCCTCAGGTTTGCAGAAGTACAGTGAGATTTACTACTGTAGGATGGATCAGCCATAGTAGTTTCTCTTAGTCTATGTGTAAATGCAACAAAAAAATAATAATAATTGTGCATAAGAAAGGCATTTTCCTGTCCATCAGTGCTTTTTGCTTAAGTAAAAAGGACGCTTTAGAGGAATAAGTGGACGCATTCTGGAATTATACATGTATAAGGTCTGGACATTGTTGGCTTGTGACGGTAATGACAGCTTTCGGCATGTGATGTCTGGAATTGGAAGTCACTGACTGCTCTTTCAGGGAGAGTGATGGTATGAAATTGTTCAGCACCAAGGACAGCAGCCTGTGTGAAAGTGAACCACACTTCAAAGGGATACACTACCATATTCAATACTGAATACTAGAGTAATGCCCACTGAAAATTCAGCATTGCATCATGACATAAAAAAACCAAACAGTTGTTTTAAATTGTAATAATATTTCACAATATTTTGTTTTCAGTGCATATTTGCTCAAATAAACAGACGTATTCCAAAGATATTTGAAAAACCTTACCAACCCACACTTTTTAATGTAGTTCATTTGGGAAATAAAAAAAAAAATCAAAAGAAAGTTATGGAAATTACAGATTATTAATTCACCATTGTGTCGTTCCAAATGCATATGTTTTTTTCCCCTCCAAGGAACACAGATGAAGATATACTGGAGAATGTCCAGTGTTCTCTTTTTCATAATGAGGGCTGTCAAACCGCAAAAATGTGAAATATTCCCCTCTTTTATAGTTCTGAAATCTCATTTATGCTCATTTGTTGTGCCAGATTTTACTTCATGGTTTCAAAGATCATTGGTGTGTCTTGTCGTAGATATCAAATCTAGTATGACACATTTTAATGCAACATTTGCGAATTGAATAAGATTTGAAAACCCTATAATGAAAACTCACAGAATAATGATTTAAATGTCCAAAGTTTTGCTTCAGTTTTTTTTTTTTTTTGTATTCCTTCAGGCTTCTTTCTATCACTTTAAATGTATTTTTCTTTATTTTTGGATTTATTATTATATTGCATATATTTTAGAATGTGTTATGTAATTGTACAGCATTTTGCATTAACATGTTTTTTTTTTTTTTACTTATTTTTATATGACATGAGGGTGAGAAAATGATTTATCTAGTGAATATTCCTCATGAATTCGTTTTATTTTTGTTTATTGGTTTGTAAAGCATTCATTAACTTGATATGTGCCCAGAAAAGGGTTATCTTCTACTGAGCTTCTGCCAAATGAATAAACATCAATCTTTCTAGTTGTCCCAATATTTTTCCAATTAACTACTAAGCCCTCTCTTTCTCTTCTAGATGTTCTCAAAGGGATCGTTGCGAGCGGGCAAACGAGCCGTACCGCTTCGCCGCTACACTGAACCAGTGTGTGAAAGCCACGGTGTACCCGGACAGCATCGCCGTGTCTGAACCCAGCGTACCGGTGAGACCATTTATAACCTTTACCCACAAGAAGAACACTCACACCTCAACAACCTCGAGGTTATGTTGACTGAAATACAGGAGCGAGAAAAATTAGCATGAATTAGTTTTCAGTGCAATGTCTAGATAAACAGTTTTGGGTTTTGGAAAGCGTGTGCTGTGTGGGAGGGCTTGAAGAGCGAGATATCTGGAAAAAGAGGCCTTTGGGAAAGGTGTATGTGTGGGTGAGATGCCAAATAAGCATGTGGGCCGGAGTAGGAGTTGCGTTCAAGAAGACAGAGACATCGATTCAGGGCTAAGACTCTTGTTTTGGACATTATTTTTAGTTTTACCCTGCTAGATACTTCTTATTCATGCAAAAAAAAAAAAAATACTATCGCAGGCATACTAGGACGTTTGAAGGTATTCACCTTGGTTAAACTTCTCTAGGAAGCCAGGGAAAAAAAAATTGTGATGTCCTGATAATTGATCGAGTCCCTGTATCACAGCTACCTGATTAAGATAATGAGGCGTCCGGCTCTAAATTAGATGTTTCTGTCATGCCTTCGCGCTCGACAACATGACAACAGGGTCACTGCTGTTCGGCGCGTCGTACGATGAAGGGAAGCCATCGCCATGACAACAAAACCCATCCGCACGGGCGCCGGAGGAGCATGAAAAACAGCAAAAACAATCAAATTACCTTTATTAGAAATGCTTGCAACAATTAGCCCTCCCTGCACATCGCCAGCCGTGACGAGAAATTCAAAAAAGCGCAATGAAAGGAGCAAAGGCAAAACATAGAGACTCCAATCATGCCTCGTCTGTGTTGTTATGGTCATACAATGCTGTATAGCAAAATAATGCCTTGTCTCGATGTTTGAGTACAGCCTGTGTATGTACAATGAATAACAAGACAGCTACTTAGCAATTCTGTAGCTATCGCTCTCAGCGCACTAGCTTAAAGACTGCAGAAAAGAGCATCCGTGTGGTTTTGAAGTAATTAGATGGCATATAGACACTGGAAATTTCAAAAGAAAGGGCAAAAGTCAATGAGATGGTCCGAACAGAACATCAGAACTATTGAAAACGATGTGGTAAAAGCAAAAAAGTTAGCCATGCAATCTTAACAAATGTCACAGCAATAATTGTCCTCTTCTTCAGTGGCGAGAAGACCAGCCTGCATGTGAAATGTGTGTATTTATAGCCTGTGAGCTCCATCCTGTGTGTCACTGGTCCCCCAGAGAATGACTTCAGAGGGCCATGTGTGCTTTGAGAAGATGTGCGAGAGCATTCGTGTGAAATGGAGGAGATGTAGTTCAAAGGTAGAGGAAGAACGGATGGATTGTTAAATGCCCTCTTTGAGCAGGAGTCTTTATAAGGTTAAGTCTGTAATGATGGCTGGAGTTTATGCTGTGTGAGGCCATCTGGAGCGTGCTGCAGAATGAACTTTGCCCATGTGAGAAGACTGAGGTTATTTGATCAGAAATAAATCGCTTCTTTCGGAGCCATAGCTTGGTGGATAGCACTCGTGGTTCAGACACGTAGACAGTGGTTCTCGTTCGAGTACTCATCTCACCCACTCTCTATATTTTTATATATGTATTTTTTCTACATATGCATTATAAAATAAATTCTTATAAATGTATAAAATAATGTACAAAGTAATTTTAATATGAATAGAGAGGCATACCAGTACTAATAATATTAACATAATAAAAAAAAATATTAATGTCAGTTAATTAAAATAATATACTAATAAAAATGTTATTACATTTATGCATTTATGCATTTAGCAGACGCTTTTATCCAAAGTGTATTTAGGTTAACATTTTTTTTTTTTTTTTTACATAACGTGTTCCCCTGGGAGTCGAACACAAAGTAATTCTGATTATTTTGTTTTGTGTTTTGTTTTGTTTTGAAAACTCCTGTTCTAATCTGATCTCTTTCCTCCATCTAGCTGCTGGTGAAAGTGACAGATGTTCCGGATCTTTCCGCTGGAATCACATGCTCCTTCGGGAACCTGACGGAGGTTGAGGGCAGAGTGGATGGGAATCAGATTCTCTGCCTTTCTCCCGCTGCTAAAGATGTTCCCATCATCCCCACAGATCAAGGTATTTATTCAAACTAGAATATTCAAACTAAATCTCCGTATTGCCACACTATTTTATTCCCCCATAGATTTACTCCATATATCTCTTGCTCTCCATGTACTCAACTTTCCCTATCAATTGGCATCTCTTTTGTTTTTCTTTATCCATCTGTCTACCTGTTCCCCTCAGGGAGGTGATCTCTATTCTTTTGTATAGATGCTCTATTAATAGACCCTCCCTAGCGTACCCAGCAGCCTCGCTTCCTAATGAGGGCTTCATTCATGCTCTCACACTCGAGCCGCACCATCGATCCCACCGGCCACGTACAACTACGGCTCTAATGAGCCTACACCGGCCCCGGGTCGGCCCCAGGACTGCAGGCGTGCTCTCAGACACACTTACACCCATTACAGGTGACAAACCCTCTGCCCTCTCCCTACCCATAATAGCTCCAGGGAGGGAGTTCTTCCTGAACGCTGATCAACAATCAGGAATAGAGTCATCTGTGGTTATGAATTTAATCGGGGATCGGTTCACAGTGTGGGAAACCAAAAGTAGAGGATCCAGTTCCATGAAAAACCGCATGGTGTAACTGTATATGTAACTACAGAGGTATCGTTTAAGCATTCACTTTGCTGGCGACGCCTATACAGCAAGATTACACTGATTATTTTAAAAGCTAACATTCGTCTGCGGGCAAATTCCTACATGTGCTTTCCGTCTAACCTCTGTTGGGAAACAGATGGCTGCATATTGCGGCAGAAGTTGGTTGTGATTATCTGAATCACAATAATCCCCTCCTAGCTCACTGTAAATGACAGCTCTGTTTACCCACAACCCCATGCTCTTGTTGGGGGGAGCGTTATCCAATCAGTGGCCTCCCTCAGGTAAATGTCATCTAATCCCCCGGTGCCTCATATTTGCAGCGTCTCTCTTGACTGAATTGGGCTCGATAGGAACATATGAGCATCGATCATGTGTGGAAATACCCGCTCATTGAGTGGTAGGTGTGACCAATTCTATTCCTAGTTTATTTCCAATAGCTGCGAGGCATGAGACGGTCGGGCGTTTGGGAATTGCATGCCAGTTATTGTCCTTGGCATATGAGCCAAAAACATGTTTTAAAAGCCAACTTTTACCCTTCAGTCCGTTCATCCCTGTTATGAGGCGCGGAAACAGGTGCGAAGGAGGGAAGAGGAGAGGAAGTGGTGCTTTCGGGTCACGGCTGACTCCCACACACTGTATGCTAGCTGAATCGCTGCCTGTTTGGGACAGAGCTCGTGCTTATTTGAGTATGAAGAGCTGGCCGCTTATCGAGCGCGAGCGTTTGGTCTGAACGCTGATCGGCATTCTCCACGCAGCCACCCTGCCAAATGGGATTGGCCTGGCTGGTGTTCTGAGGCGCTGCCAGCCGCTCCTCCGCCATTACATCGACGCTGCCGCCCGCGGGCCTGTTTCACATTAACAGCAGGGCTCAGCTGTGTTCTGTGTGACAATAACATGTCTCCACCAAAAAAAAAAAACCTCTCATATCGGTTTGGATGCCACGCACTGCAGAGCTGCTCGAGGCACCGCTTGACTGTGAGAATATGATGCGAGGAATGCCAAGTATTAATCAGAAGACAGCTTGAGCATGAAGCAAGCTGAAAAAAGGGTGGCAAACCAAACACAACAGAATGCGATGTGACAGAAATGTTCTCATCTCTTACTCTCTTGCTCTCTTTTCAGACTGGTCGGGTGTGGAGCTCAGACTGAACTCGAAGGAGACGGGTCAGATGCTAATTAGCACAGAGGTGAAGTTCTACAACTGCAGCGTGCACCAGCTGTGAGTATACGCACACTTCATTGAACTCATTTCCAGAGCTAAGAAAAATTGCATGTGAGAACTCGTTAATTTCTCAATCATTACCCCTTGACGGGTTAAATTGAGCAAAAAAGGCTCAAATGTCCGTCTTTACAGGTTTTCCTTTTGAGAAAATACATCAGGAGTCTCTCATGTCTCTAATAAAGCTCAGATTTTTCAAAAAGTTTATGGTTGCGAAGATTTTGGTTTTATGCTCACTACTACATTTGTTTGATCCAAATACAGTAAAAAAACGTCATAAAATATTTTTCACAATGCTTTCATGAATACAACGTTCAAAAGAATAGAATAGAAAATATTTTGTAACATTGTAAATGTGTCTAATGCCATTTTATATTAAGTTACTGCGTCCTGGATTTCATTTTCTTTCCCAAACTTTTAAATGGTAGTAAAGCTATTTATTTTTAAATTAAGTGAAAATTTAAGGAATTATAGGAAAAATCTTGCATTGGCATTTGAACAAAACACTAGATGCAAGTTTGCTAAAACTTTGCTTAAATAGCTATTTGGCTCCTACATTTTCTAATAGACTATAAAGTCTGTTACATCAGCCGGATGGGAATGTTTTTCAAGTTGTTTAATTCCAAATTCTAATTAGGATTAATATTCATTTTTATCAAAGATTTTCAGGATAAACTTTTATATTCTTGGAATAGCATTCACTCAATTGGAATTCTTTTTCTGATGAATCATGAGACGTATGATGTGTCATACCATATGGGGGCGCGTTGCTGTGATATTTGTCTTTATGATGAATTCATCCCACAAACGCAACCCTGCTGATATTTCTCTCACTTCCTGTGTCGTAGAGTATCAGCGTTGTGTCACAGCACTCAGCCAGCTCACTCCGCACGCTGTGAATGTTTCAAAAGTGTTACACAACACGGAAAAACTGAATATTTCGGGCCCACGGGCGTTTGATAATATTCGAAGAGTTTATCAAGGCTGCACCAGAGTTTGAACTCTCTAAATCGTTTTTTGCAGGACGCCAGTGTCACGTCCCTCCCAGGCTGCACTTTTCTGTGACTGGCGAGGGCCTCGTGGCTATAAAAAGCATCCATTATGGCAAATGCCGGCTGATTGCTTGACATTTCTCAAGTGTCGAGGCTGAGATGTCTGAATTGCTGAATCTAAGTGTGCAGTGGGTTTGGCGCTCCGGCTGGAGGCATTGCTGTCTGTCACAGTTCGATTCCACTTCATCTGCTGTGATGGCAGATCAGAGAGGAGCGAGTTTGACTGCATCTCGACTCTCCAGGAGGCCCGCTGATAAACAACCGCTTGTTTCTGAGCAAGCTTTGTGTCTTTGTTTTTCATGTCGCGCCTCCAAACTCCCCTCATGTGCGTGTTTATGTGTGTTTTAGCGTATATTCGTAACCACATCTCATAAGCGTACCTTCTGCTGAGAACAGATGCTGCTCAGTGCAGGAGATCACAGAGCCCTCCAGTAGCTGGAAGCTTTCTAAAAGGCTCAGGAAGAGGTAGCTTCCGAGGGCACTGATTGGCTGGTGTCGAAAGACTCGCCCCCTCCCCGTTCCCGTGGCTTCCTCGCTCTCTCACGGCCGTGTCACCCGAGCATCTGACAGATTTGGAACTAATCAAACAAACTCTCTGTATCCAATCCCTTTGAACACGCACTCCTCACATGTGAAAGACCTCACACCGATCTCCGTTGGCCCTTTGTACCAGTGCCACCGGGGATTATGGGTAGTCTGATGCAGAATGGCCCCTCCTTGTGTGTTCAACCTGGCTCCGTTTTTGGCACGGTCTTCCTCCCACACTCCCTTTCACTTCAAATGCTGTAAAATGCTCTAATTTATCTTGAGTTCCCAATATAGTGATTAAGTACACCGTGGTATATCGCGTGATTTATATAAGAATCTCACCTGTCCAATCAGGTTGGCCCATCTGAACCCAGTGGCCCAATGGCAAGCCGGCTCCGATGAATATTTTAGCATAAATCCTGCATAATTTAGCCATCAAGCAGAAAACACAAACTCTTGGATGCCAAAGTGCTGTAGAGGTTTACATCTCCAAGATTCCTCAACATCAAATTTATGTTCTTCTGCAAATAGAACAAAGCCAGCTCGCTCTATCTTGGCTTTACTTCTCAACTGGAGGGACCGATGTAAGTGTTTTATTGGAACTTGTTGGTATTATGGATTCTAGACGTGCTCTTTCTCATAAGCTGTGCTCATCTGCATATAAATGATGAAAAGAAAGCTTTCTGCTGCAGGCACACACAGATACATGCAAACACACATGCTCATAATGTATGGCCGTGTTCTCTCGTGGATTGCCCGCTGCATATTGAAATACTGATTATAAACCTAAATAGAGATGGTGCACAAGAAGTGAAGCGACACAGGGATCACAACCCTGGTTTATAAAAATGTTGGCCTTAAATGAAACACTTAACCTCATGTTCCTGCCATGAGAAGGTGCTCGTAATTAATGTAAGGTGAATCGTTAAATCACAACCCAAAAAAATTCCCTTAAGATGACTGTTAGCACCTTGACATGAGTCTGAAATACCATTTTAATGATCCATGTTTAATTAAAAACTAACTTGATTGTTCTATACCAAAATGGGGTTTCAGTTTTGGTGTGAAACCCCATTTTAGAGTATTTTATACTGTCTTGGTTTTTCTGTCAGTCATACGTTCTGTAAGATAATTCAAAGTGTTTTTGGTGCACACTTTTATAAATGTATATATTAATCTTCAACAGTTGTCTCAGATATTAAACTTTTTCCAATATTCAGAATAATATAAATATAGCATTATACTTGCAGGATGTAAATATTACAATTATTATATAATACTATACTTTTTTGTAAATATATATTTTAATTTTATTTTATTTTTGGTAACTCTTTATTTTAAGGTGTCCTTGTTACACGTTAAATGTACTTACTATTATAATAGCAATAAATTATGCATAATTACATGCAAGTAACTCTAAACCAAATTCTAATCCTAACCCTAAACAAATAGTAAGTGCATGTAGTTGATTAATATTAATATCAGTACTTAAATGTATAAATACACTGTAACAAGGACACTTTAAAATAAAGTGTAACCATATTTTTTATTTAACCGTTTATTTAACCGCAGACGATATAGACCTAATGCAAATCATATGTCACGGCATGACTATGTCTTATGAAAGTCTGTATGTCTCAATCCTAGATTGATAATTGTACGTCTGAGTTCTAACCTTTGCAGAGCCGCAGTACAGTTGTATGAGGGTTTCAGTGGCCCAGTGCTATCCAATGGCAGATGCAAATTTCCGCAGCACACTTTTAATTTATTCAGCATTAAGCCGCAAAGGTCAAGGACACAGCAGGGCTGGTCTCAAAGGCACAACCTGCTCCCCATTGCTAATCTAAAACCCAGAGCTACGTTTTATGCTGACTACTTTCACAGTACCCTCAAAAAAAGGCTTTGGATCATAAATCAGCGACTTCATGTGAGTGGTAGTAATACTTTATTCTATCTCTCTCCCGCACGCTCACACTCTTTCCATCTGTTTAGGTGTCTTTCCTGTGTGACCAGTTCCTTCCGCTGCCACTGGTGCAAGTACAGAAACCTCTGCACCCACGACCCCTCCAGCTGCTCTTTCCAGGAGGGACGCGTCAATGCCTCAGAGGTACACCCACAAACACACACTGTGTGCTGAGGTTTGAGTCTCTCAGCAGCAAATCTACAGGATCACAAACCTCTGGGGTAGAGCTTCCAATAATAGCTGCTGAAAAGTGTGTGTGAAGTCGACGGTCACCTCGCTAGAGAGCGCGCGTGTGTGTGTGTGTGCATTTGCAGGTGTTCAGCTGATCAATGTGCTACATTACACCCTGTCAGGTGGTAAACACACTTGCTCACCCTCTCACAGCGAGCAATTAGCAGTCGATATCCGGAATATTCTCCCCCACAGCACACACAGACTTCCCAGTTATTCACACACAGGCATATGCACAAAATAAACACACACACTTACACAGGCAAAAAATACTTACGATACACCATCACTCATGGTGTGTGTGTGTGTGTGTGTGTGTGTGTGCATGTTCATTTACATTTTCATGTATTCAGGCTTGCATGTGTATAAGTGTATGTTTGTGTGTTTTTAACCTAATACTTTAGGAAGAAAATTGCTGTCCTAGAAGTAAGCTAAATATATACAGTGTGTATATATATATAGGGAGAGAGAGAGAGAGAGAGAGAGTTGTTTCATGTTTCTGGTCTTACTTAGGGATGCCTCTTACAGGCTGACCTACTAGCATATATCAGACACAGCTTTTAAAGGGTAACACTTCAACGTGCTTTTAAAGAGCACCTAAGGTTTCGTTGTGTGCTTATGTGAGCATGGGGAGCATGTGTGAAGCTGAAGTGTGTGCATTTCATTATACACGGTATGTTTCTGTAAGGCTCTATAAAATCAGATTTCATGCTCTCTACTCGGATGGTTTAGGATTTTTATGCGTGTGCATGTGTTTGTTTTCACCTCTCACTCCTTTAGGACTGTCCTCAACTGGTCCGCTCTGAGGAGATCCTGATCCCGGCAGGGGAGGTGAAGCCCATCACACTGAAAGCCCGGAACCTTCCGCAACCTCAGTCGGGTCAGCGCGGTTACGAGTGTGTGTTACACATACAAGGAGTCAGTCACAGAGTCACGGCGCTCAGATTCAACAGCTCCAGTGTGCAGTGCCAGAACAGCTCGGTATGTGTTTGGGTTTGCATGGCAAAGATCATAATGAAATCTCAAGTTTTTTTTTCTCTTAGACATCCATAAGATTTTATTGAAAACACACTGATATCATTAAAGATATCATATTTGCCAAGACAATAAAGCTGCAGTCGGTAACTTTTGACACTCTAGCGGTTAATAAACAGAACTGCTTGCGTCTTGCGGAAGAACATCGTAGCCGGAACTACTTCTCTCTGTTTATGTCTATGAAGAATCACAAAGGTACTGGGTTACTCCGCCGCGGTATCCCCGAAGCAATCTAAAATAGTCCGAATATAAACACTTATTATAGGTGCACCCTTGTGATTCAGGACAAGCTAAAAACACGGTTTGGAAAATGGATTCATGGTGTACTCGCTTATTATATACATTTAACTCTTGAACACAAAAAAAAGTTACGGACCGCAGCTCTGATTGGTTGTTTCTTACCGGGAGCGGATGAATTTCTGCAAATGGCAATAGGACCACTGGGAGGAGCCAGAGGAGCTTGATTTTTTCCTGGATTATCTATCTCATATTCTACTCTCAGGATATAATGACAGGTTTCACAAATACATTTTTACAAAAGTTACCTACTTCAGCTTTAAGACATTGGATTCTATCTAAACCTAAACAATCTGCACTCCGCTATTTACATTATTTTAAAACACTCTACTCTTACTGTACAGCAGCAGTTGCCTCATTTGTTTCTCCTAAGGAAAAACAAAGTGGATACTTACAGTGCATTAAATGTCTCGACTGCAATCTAAGCTGTAAAAGAGAGCAATTGATGCCTCAATTTGATTTTAACCCAGTTTTTAGCTAATTAAACACTAGTTACCTGTTTGTGATGTTATATTGCACAGAATTGTGAAATGAGGAAAGCCAAGATATATTTTGCATTTCTACCTCCACGTTTCACTCTCTTTCAGTCATTATTTTCCAAACTAACACACACACACACACACACAATGTAAGTAGAGATGAAGGCAATTAGAGCTCAGTGTCCAAGCTGTAGAAAATAGGAGTGTTGAAAGTCTCAGCCTGATGATGCAAGTCTGGGGTAACTCAATAAGAGCACTAATACAGTCAAACTACCTCTCTTTCGCTCTCTTTTTCTCTCTCATGTTATTTGCTTGTGTACTTTGCCGTTTATTCGTTCACTTTTTGGCTGCATGTTGAAATCAATAATTGACACAGGCAGAGACTAAATCCAATAAAAAAACATTCATAAACTTTGCATTATCTCAGCATTTGCACTGTCAGGAAAATGTCGCAAGCTCTTTCCATCTCTCCGTCTCTCTGCAGTATCTGTATGAAGGGATGAGGATCAGTGAGCTGCCGGTGGATTTCTCAGTGGTGTGGAATGGAAACTTCATCATTGACAATCCTGAGAACATCAAAGGTAATAATGTGGTTTTAAACCAAAATAATGTGTTAACTCTATAACCTGTCTAATCCTCCCAGAATCATTCTGCGTATATACAATTTGAGGTGATTGATTGGACTTATTATTACTCATTTCATGTTTTTATTAAAAAAAAAGAAAAAGTCTGAAGCTACTTTTCTCATGCTCAGCAAAACCTCTGAAGCATCACGGTTATGCTGAGCTTCATGATTTCATCAGCCTTCATTCGTTTATGATCAATAGCTCTACTAAACTGTCAGATAGGTCGACCGAAGTCAGAAAACTTTATAAAAACTTTTACACCAAATAAAATCCTTATTGCAGCATTGATGTAAGAACACTTTACTAATTTCCACATGTATCCCACAGTGCACCTGTATAAGTGTGGTGCTCAGAGGGACAGCTGTGGCGTGTGTTTGAAGGCAGAGAGGAAGTTCCAGTGTGGTTGGTGCAGTATGGAGGGCCGCTGTACCCTACGCCAGCACTGTCCCATGTCCAACCCCTACACCAGCCGCTGGCTTCACCTCGCCAGCACAAACGTCAAGTGCACCAACCCTCGCATCACTGAGGTGGGTCACTGGTTCTATACAGGACTCGTTCTGTTCTCCTGTGGTACTTGTTTTCATTTAGGCGGAAGTATCTCTAAAAAAGATCACAGTCCGCTGGCCATTTTCCAAAAATATTTGAATGCTGAATGCCACAACTGGCCAATCAGAGTGAAGCCTTCCAGGGATATGTATAATTATATGCATGCGTGTCTATGTGTATAAATTTGGACCCCCTCTCCCTAACCTTACCCCTATCCCACCTCAATAGCAGCAAAAGTGTTTTACAATACAATTTGAACACAATAAGTACATTGTACTTATTTTTTTATGTAAGTACATAGTAGTTAAGGCCACATAATATAAAGTGGGACCAATTTAAGTATTTGTATTTATACAAAAACAAATTACATTGCATACATTTTTCTTAAAGATATCATTTACACAGTGCTTTATTTTGACCCCAAATTGTTTAATGCATACTTATAAACTTTTTATACATTTCATTTAAAAATGCTTTTCCGAAAGTATACAATACAAATATGTATTCAACATCATTCATAACTCCGACAAATGAACACACACATACACAAGAGTTGTGTGGAAAAGTCTCCATCAGCTCATATTTCTGCTCTGTAATCTGACTGAGCTCTTTATTGACTCTGAGAGAAAGGTGAGCTATGTGTATCGCGAGTAATGTATGTCTCTCTCTCAGCTTCTCTGCCACTCTCATCGTCAATCATACTCATTCTAGCTGCCAATATCTCATGTTTTCTTGTAATTAACACAATGTTGGAACGTTGGTGGCATACTGGGAGAGGTGTGTGTGTGTGTGTATGCTGGGAGACTGAGGGAAGACATGGTGTTTAATTAGTTTAGGTAACGCACCAGTGCTCTGTGTTTAAACTACCTGATTCATGGAATTCATTGATTCATGTGGCTGTTTGCAGTCTGCATATCACAAGCTGTTGCCCCATGTGCACTCCAACCAATTAAAAAGTTAGGGTTATGACTTCCTGTTGTCTGTTTTCATTTAGGATGAATGGGTAAATTAAGGTTATGAACAGCTTCTGTTTTTTGTTGACAGAGAGAGTGTTAAAATAGCATTATTGGTGTATTGAAACATAAACATTCTGTTCTTTGTGTGTGTGTGTGTGTGTGTGTATTTGAGTTTAATGCACAGTTTTACATATACCTTTAACTGAGGGCTTTTATTTAATTAATGCTAACTTTGTAATTTATTTTGATTAAATATCACTGTTTTGTGTTGTATTTTATTTTTTAAGTTTTTTTTTTTTTTTTAATACTCAAAATGTCTTTATATGTCTAAAACTACTCGATTTTGTTTACTAAAGCTGAAGTTAAGAAATTAGCTAAGTGTAAATGCTAAATGTTTAATCATCCCTCTGTCATAAAAATGCAAAATTAATATATACTAGTACTACAGTTACAGTATATGGCTCTCTACATTAATATTGATTATTTGAATGGCTTTGCAATGCAAGTATCATAACAAAGTATGTGAAGACATTAATATGCTACTATGTGTATGCTCTTATAGGCCAGTCTTAAAACACATCACTCAATTTTATGAAATATGTAGTATTTATATAATATATAGTGTCTCTGATTAAAGGTTGAAGACCCAAAGCCTTTTTACACCCACCAATGAAAATTGAGCCCTGCATTTCATGTTTCAGACACATGCAATTGCCAAGACCACATTACAAAGCAGTGGAGCAGTTCCTTCAAAGCAAATTAGTATGAATATTTTGAATTCATCCATTTTTAATCTGTTCTCTCCAAGTTATTCATTTCCATTTTCTCTTCTCTCAGTCTGACTAACGCACATAAATGTAAAAATGTCCTTTAGAGCAGTCGTTTCCACGATGGTCTTTTGTTCTTATTTAGTTATGTTATTTTCTGTGTATTTTTGTTTGAATATAGACATTCGTAAGCTGATTTGTGCAAATACATAGACATTAGCGAGATCTGCCTACAAGAAAATGACAGTCATGAATGATTAACGCTTCTATTAAGCAGCACTCTATCCCTCCTCTAAAGACTTATTAATATTAATGAGGCTTAAGTCCTCAGTGAAAGCCATGGGTTCGGCATCAAATGAATGTGGAGGAAAGGCAGGCACTTGAAGCTGGTCTTGACGTGGCTCTTTGCTTTAGATGCTCTCTGAGCCTCTCCTTATTAGCTAAGTCACGGAAAAGGATGTGCTTCACAGAACTGATCTCGGATCAGCCATGAAGAACTTTTTCAACTTTTATATCAGTGTTGATGTTTTGAGTAATTGACTATTACTGATTATTTATTTTTGTAAATACAGCATGTACAATTACATATACAATATATATTATAGATTAGACTATATAACTCTTTATATATTTACTATTTTTCATTATTTATTTTTGGGGGGGGATTGGGTTGGGGTCGGCAAATGTCATGGGCCACTTAAAAATGCAGTTGCAACCAGCCATGAGTTTGTTTCAAAACATGGACCAAAGCTTCAGGAAATGTGGCCTATACACACACACACACACACACACAGGTACACACCCCCCAACACACTGAGAGAGACCGACCACGATGAAAATTGTCATGAATAAATGATATTGAGCCTGATAGAGCCTTCTCTCCCATCAGAGCTACAACGCTTGTCTAGTACGACACAGCCTTTCCACAAAGTCACATGTCTATTTACAGAAGAGCATTCACCTCGACTCACTCAACCACAAACTCCAATTTTAAACCGGATGTACCACTTTCAAATCCCTCGTTCCTTTCTTTCCTTGCTTAAACACTCGCTTGCTTGGCTGAAGTTCAAAACCAAAGCCCTCTTTTCTTTTTTCCCCTCTTTTCAGGCTTTATCGCAGCCAACCATGGGGACATTTAAGAGCAAATGAAGTGTTTAGTGTGCAGTTTATGCAGCAAGAAACAAGTCATAAGCTGAGTTTTATCAAGCCCATAAATTGCATCTCGGTGTGAATTTGGGACGTGCTTGAATCAGCTAAAAAGACTCCAATCCTGGTAACAAATCACACCTTCCGTCCTCGTGCAGCACACTTTCATTACAGCTTCCTAATTATACGCAGCAATTGAGTGCATAAAAACCCTCAGAGGACAAGAAATACATTCCCATTTAGACTTAAACATGCTGGTGTTAAGCATTAGGTTTTCTGCATTCCATAACGAAAGAACTACATTAAGAGTTTTTACCTGCAAGAGGACATGATTTTGCCAAGTAAGACATGTTCCTGGATCAGCATCTTTTGTTGATACTGAATCAACATTAAAGTCCAAAAATATAGACTAAACCCAATCCCTACCCCTAAACCTAAGCCTACCAATAATTAATTCCTAAAATCAGTGTGAATGAACCCTAACCCTAACCCTAATCGTAAGCCTAAAAAAGATATTACCTGAAAAAGTTATCCCTCAGTTCTGATTGGTTAATTGGAAGGTTGTTCCAGGATCAACAAGGATGTTGATCCAGGAACATATTGTACTTGGCAAAATCACGGTCACTGGGTAAGGAGCATCCGGGCAGGGCTACTGCTTTAAAATAGCCTGCATTAAGAATGAAGAGACGTCCTGCATGTCCCTGAGCCACTCTTAAGACATGACACTGGCCCATGGCTGGGAGTGTGTCTGTGTGCATGTGTCCGTATAACTCAAAGCCAAACAACCCGTGAGAACTCTGAAGATCTTCTCAAAAAGCTCACATTATCATTCCACTGTCGGGATCCAGACAGTCACTTTTGTAATGATGGTGAAATTGCAGTTGGGCACAAATTGTAGCTCTGGAGCCAGTAGCTGTGTGGCGGAGGAGGCCGTCTGCTGGGTCAAACAAGGCAGCGCTTTCACCTCTGAGTGGGCGGACGAGACTTTGAAGTATTGAGTCAGTGAGAGAGATATTTATGCTCTATGAATAAAGCCCATTTGATGTCTGTAATGGCTAGTCAGAACAGCACCAGGCTCATGGTGAAGTTGGAATCTGATGCCTAGACTATTATCACATGAACTGATGAGATTTAATCTACAGATGAAAGCACTGCCGCCAGTGGATACACCACCATGCTTTCTTTTATTTACTTGATTGTTTTATTATTTAGAGCATAAATAATAAGGATACTTCTGTATGGATACATCTATGTAATCTGTAAAGAAGATGTGAATATGTTTGGAGTTGAATAGTAGTACTGCTTTTTGTGATATAAATGATATACTGCATACTAGTTTTAAATGTTAATACTATGCAGTATGTATAAATGTTTCAAATACATAACCTCACAATGTAGATGATGTCCTATTTATGATTTGTACAAATTGTATATTATATTATCATTTTGTTATCATGTTATTATCATTTTATTATATTTATAATATTTGTAATAATAATTTGTATATATAATAAATATATATAGAAAGATGTCCTTTATTATTTTATTTTTTATGTATTAAAAAAGGCATTTCAAGAAGAAGAAAAGGCCAAATGTGCAGTATGCAACAGAAGTAATATAAATTGGATTTAATTTTTTCATGCATACTTATTTGACCAAATTGTTGAAATCTTAGTAAATGATTTTGCTCTACTATGAAATTATGAATTTGTAAAATGTATATTTATATGTTTTTTTTTTAAGTAGTATGCAGCATACAGTACACATGCATAAAACAACTATACTATAGGTTTACTATACATTGCATACATATATGACTTTTATTTTAGTTAGTCATTCTGATCATACCCACATTGTGTTCTGGCCTCAGGTCTGTATTATTTCAGCAGTTTATTTAGTTTTCTGTTGTTAGTTTGTTTTAGATATAGTCAGTCTGATGCTGACTCGTACCGATATGGATATATTTAGCATTCCATTCTTCCTTTATTGTTCTAGTCCTGTTCCCAAGAAGCAATAAAAGATTCATATACTTCCATCCTAAGGTTCACTAGTGACACACTTAGTTTACATCCAAACCGATTAATGTCCACTAAACTCTCACCGATACGCTCCTCCCGTTGAGCAATGGCACTTCCCGCAACACACTGCTCTAGATCAGTAAACAGGCACACTTAGAAGATGCTCTTACTTTAATCATGTTGGTTTTACGTCCACATGACTGCACACAAATGGTTTATTGATTGTATGTAGTGGCTGTGCTGTGCATGTGGCCTTCTATCCATCTCTCTCTCTCTCTGCCTCTCTCTCAGTGATATTTGGATCTGGAGAGGGTCCAGGGCTGAGCTTCTCTTGGGCTTTAACAGCACAGAAGGCTTTTTGGCACCCAGAGCCAAGGTCACGCTGAGTGGCCATATTGTATTTTATGAGAGGGTGGGCTGCTTCGAGGGCTAAAATGGCCTGGTGTTAGATTTATTGCCTGTGGCAACAGCATGCAAATTCTGCATCTGAATTTCAATGTACTATGCAACTTTAATAGGATAGGAAGTTGCCACAATGAGTTTCACTGATATCTAATTTGGTGCTATTAAAGTGAAGCACAATACAAGAGACAATTATCTTTAAAAGGCTTCCTTTTAAAAGGTCCATTTGGAGACCTTTAACTAGGTAAGGCTTATGCGTGTTAAATTTCTTAATTATGTCTCTGTGTTATGCAAATATATGTTTGCGTCTTTCCTGATGTTTGTGTGTTAAAACATGTTGTGTTCAATCTTTAAAGGGATAGTTTACACAAAAATTAAACTTCTGCCATCATTTACTCCACCTCATGTTATATGTACACGAGCATTCAAAACAGAAAGTATGAAAATGTATACTTTTGTTTACCACAGATGCATTAAACTGATTAAAAGTGACAGTACATACATTTATAATACAGCAAAATATTTTTAATTCGTTTTTTAATACCAGTTCTGAAAACTAGATTGCTTTGCTATTACAGAATTATTATTATTATTATTTTGGTTACATTTTAAGGTGTCCTTGTTAAAGTGTAAGTATACATTTAAGTACTGTGTGATATTAATTAACTACATGTGCAAAATGTATGGGTAGGGTTAGGATTAGGGTTTGGTTTAGAGTTACTTGCATGTAATTATGCATAATTCATTGTTATTATAATAGTAAGTACATGTAACGTGTAACAAGGACACCTTAAAATAAAGTGATACCATTATTTTAAATTTATGTTTCACAGTATTGCTATTTTCTTAAAAAAAAAATCAACCCCAAACTTGCGAATGGTGGAAATATATCTTTACTCTATTGCAAAATATTCAAGTTTTTCCAAAACAATGACCGATTAAATGATTCACTAAATGAATCAATTACTGAATGTCTCTTCCTCTCTTGTTTCAGGTGACCCCAGTGGCCGGACCACCAGAAGGGGGCACCAGAGTGACCATCCGTGGTGTGAACCTAGGCTTGTCCTTCTCAGACATGGTCAACAACGTGCAGATAGCAGGAGTCCAGTGCACCCCACAGGAGAACGGCTACATTATTGCTGAACAGTGAGTGACTGTAGAGATGTAGAACTCTGATGAATTCATGCTGTGCAAGTGTGTCTGAGATTAGAATGGAAAAAACTGGTTTACTTTATCTTTAATCTTTCTCAAAATAGCAAGAGCTGGAAAAGATAATGTCCTACAATACGCATACTGAGAAGCTGTTTCAATGGAAAAAAAAAAACACCTCAGGTTTTCATCTAGTTCACTTTAAAGCACAGCAGGATTGAGTCCATTAAACACACACAGGATCCAATGAACACGACTTTGATGTCACAAGCGTAAAGCGACCAATCAGGGCTAAGTATGAAAGGCAGGGTTGGTCATGGCCTTCTCCTTTATGCTCTATTGAGTCCGTCTTATCTGACAGAAACATCTTAACAATGACAGGGGAACATTTCTATTTGAAGGGCTGGTTGTCAGCAGTGACCAGGGCTCTTGTGAAGCAGAAACAAACCCAATTTAGAGTCCAGTCAGAGCTAGGATGGTCTCTGTCTGCATTAGGTCTCATTTTTCAGCATATGTTTGTGTTTATCCCTGTGATTGTGTCATAACCCTGCCTGTAAATATCCTTAAGCCAGGATTTCATCATTAATATTAAACCTCCTGGGGCAAATATTGAGTTTGAGGAGCTAAAACGTGATGATTTGTAGTAGTAGTTTCTGCTAGGACATGCAGAAAAATGGCTGCACTCAGCTTTTTTGTCTTAATTGTTTTTTGACCAGCCATTAAAAAACGAAATTGGGTTAAAAGGTTAAATGTGTCATTTCCAGTGTTGGGGAAAGTGACTTTTAAAAATAATGCATTACAATATTGTGTTACACCCTAAAAAAGTTACTAATTACTTTGTAAGGAATGTGTTACGTGGAAAGGAATATGTTGTTACTTTTTGTGTTGCTGTTTAAATCTGGGCAGGACTTGCTTGTTTGTTTTTAATATATAAAAAAAAGTTATTCTTTTATAAATGTAAAAGCCCTTTTCACAACAGACTGAAGGAAATGTAAATTCACATCTGTACAGTAGAGGACCTCTCTGCACTTACTCCCATTTCTGTCAACATTGCAACACAAGAGCTGTCAGTCAAGACATGGGAAACAAAGTAACTGGTGTTACTTATTTGAAAAAGTAACTCAGATAGTTCCTTCTAAATTAAAAAGTAATGTGGTACTTTATTACTTAAAAAAAGGAATCTGATTATGTAACTCGCATTACTTATAATGTGTTACCCCTAACACTGGTAATTTCTGCTCACTAGCATTACAGAACTGCAAAAATAATGTAAAAATAATGTTTTCAAACAGGTTTCCTTTAAACACCCCACTTCATCTTTGATTCGCCAGACAAACAGCCCCAAACTTACATCATTGGTTGAACTGTTGCTGTGTCAAGCTTGTCAGAATTCTTAAACAAAGATGTTTTGAAATCTCCACAGTGTTTAGGCTTTGAAGAATTCAGCCTACAGGTTTAGTTATAGTTGTCTCTGCATATTAAACTGTATATAAAAAAAGTATATTAACATCAAAATAATTTCATCTTTAAATTACCCAGTATGTATTTAGTGTTCTTTATTCTTCATACAAAATTAAACCTACAATTAAAATAGTTTGCATTAATATTTTGAATTGGTTTCTATTTCTGGTTTTAATTTTAGTTAAAGTTTTAGTAATTTGTTGTTTTTATTTTTTAATGCTTTATAAAATTAATTGAAACTATATGAAAATGAGAACTAGAAGAAATAAAACAACTTGAATTTTATTTTATTTTATTTCAGTTAATGTTTAACTAGCAATTTTATTTATTATAATTTTTTTTAATGGTTTTAGCTTTAGTTGACTATAATAACCCTGCTGCGAGCACTGGGAGATCTTTATTCTTGAGAGTAACAAACATCAACATCCACCATGTCCAGTTTAACAGAATGTGATATGCAATTCTATGTTACATTAATACTCACCCTGACCTATTGTACACAGGCATTCTGACCATTTGGTTGTCAAGCATTTATGCCATCGTGTTGTAAGGGTGTATAAATAGCATATAGTGTCTACGTTCAGGTGGAGTATGTCTCCACAGCGCCTCTCTTTGCCGCTGAGGTGGGGACAGACGGTGCGATGGGGGAAACGTGTGGTAATTGAAATGCGCGGTGTGCTGCCGGCTGTAGGAGGGAGATTTGTCAGCCCTTCTCTCTTCTGACAGCAGTTTAATCCGAGCGGGACGAAGCCGAGTCGAGTGGGAGTGGATTCATTTGTATGGTGCAGCGAAGGGGTGTCATCAGGAAATGGAGAATGCGCCATTGGACCCCATCAAACGCACAAACGGAAACAGGAAGCCATGGATCTGTTTTAACAGTTCTCTCTTTTCATTTTGTACAATATTTGTACACATTAAGACACCCAGGCTTGCTGTAGATTATCTTTTGCCATTTTATATACGAGTATCATAGCTTATGTCAAAGTATGTTGCACAGACTTGTATTAGGTTGAGGTCACATTAGTGAAGTGACTGCACCTTCACATTGCTACTTTTAAATGGCTATCAGTGGAGAAAGGTGCTTTTTTTCTGCAAAATGGTGTAATAACAGCATCTGCCTGCTAATTTCCGAAGCCCACCAGCCAAACTTGCACCACGCAGCAACTGTGATTGAGCATCCAAACTTGCTTCCCAACTTTAATTGCCTTAGAAGTGAAAGTCCTCCACTCAGTGTGATTGAGAGGGCATAATGTGCGCTGTGAACAGCTGTGAACACTGTCTGCCGAGCCTGTCAGACACACCGCAGGAAGCCACATCACGCCCACAATCACGTAGTCTGCGCCACATGCGTTCCGACAGTTATCCCTGAAGATATGAACACTCAATATCAACCAAACATCGATTGCAGTGCATCCGCCCCCACGTGCTTTCAACTCAGATTGTCAGTTTTATATTTACTTCATTTGATGTTTTTATGACATTTAATCTGACCACCCGTCCATGAAGCTGATACCTGACCAGTCTGTATGATGTAGCAACATCGACCTATTCCCTGATCAGAATGCATGATAGTATTTTTTTTACAACACTGAGTGCATGCTGTATTGATTGTGCTGGGTGTCACTGGCTTGCAGTATATGCATGTTTCTTCAACTTCAGGCACTTAAATATCCCAGGGGTTGATTGGATTGTGTGTGTGTGAGTAAAACATCATTCATATTTCCAATTCTTATTGGAAAGTATTTTTATATTTGATATACATGTGTGTGTGTGTGTGTGTGTGTGTGTGTGTGTGTGTGTGTGTGTGTAAAACTGTGATCAATAAATAGAGGAAAATGGAAATATTGAAAATGTGTTTTAAAAGAAGTTATTTCCCAAAAGAACACTGATACGCAGTGTAGAACCTGCTGAAACATATGGTTTTGTTGCTTTAAAAGCATGGCGTGTCTATGCATCGGCTTCCCCGTAGGGTGATCTTGTCAATTCAGCTAATGGAATGTGTGCGCTAAAGCAATCAAGGAACCAAAGCAAAACCTACATTGAGATCAAGAGGAAATCAATGGAGAAAGAGGAAGGGTTGCATACTGATCACTCAGCAGGACTGGAGATGATTTCCAATGCTTAGGTTCCTCACTCTGGAGTCAGACAAGAAACATTATGCGTTATAATCCAGATCAGGGGGACTGAGTGAAGTTATGATGCGGTGATATTCATCCATTTAGGCAACTTTCATTTAATACCAAGCTTAAAAATGTAACTTATCATTGTGCATTTCTTCTTTTTCAGGATTGTGTGTGAGATGGATACAGCTCCCACTGACAGTAAACCCGGCCCAGTCCATTTGTGTGTAGGGGAGTGTAAGCCGGAGCTCCAAACGCGCTCTTCTCAACTCTATTCCTTTGTGGTAAGACCTTGAGCTCTTCTGCATCTGAATAATGCAGTGAGGTAGTGGTGAACCTGGCCATTGTTTTGGTTTTATTAAACTGAGCTTTACTTGGTCCATTGAAGAGAACTTATGGGTCACTGTGATGTTATGCCTTTGGACAGGTGAACCTTGCTGAGGTTGCTTTGTTCTCAGAAGTGCTTTAAGAGCGAAAAT
The DNA here is from genome assembly GCF_003368295.1 of Carassius auratus. Taxonomy (NCBI): domain Eukaryota; kingdom Metazoa; phylum Chordata; class Actinopteri; order Cypriniformes; family Cyprinidae; genus Carassius; species Carassius auratus. The sequence continues at coordinate 11,354 of NW_020528265.1, read as the reverse complement.
GTCAAATCACAGGAAGTGACTCAAAGCTCAACATACTGCACTTCCAACCATTCAAATAGCTACTCTTTAGGAACAAAGACTTCCTTCTGCACTGATTCATATGGCATCAAGTCCCTAACTTCATTAATCATCCTTTAAAAAATTATATATTTATATATATTTGATTTGCAGATTTGCAGTTAATCTCATAATTTTTAAGAGCAGAATAAAAAAAATCATATGGCAATATTGTCAAAAACTCAGTAAATTCATTAAGAAATTGATTGCACTACACATACTTTACTGAATTCGAGTTTGACAGCATTCAAAATACATTTTAATTTTTTTCTCCCTTTTCAAATTTTTGAAAACTCCTCCTTTTCTCAAATAATAACAGTGAACTGTAATAGAACATGTCCTAGACTGTAGACTAAATCCAACCTAATACTCTTCATACTTTTTTAGATTGTGTAAGCACATTTGACGCAAACCAGTACTATATCTATTATATATTTACATTTCAGTAGAAATCTCCAGACAGCTATGTAGAAATCTCTCCGTTAATGTGTTGGAACCGTCTCTCCATGCAAATTTAGAGTCATTAAAAGCCATAAGGTCAATAAATTAACCTTTTTATGGCTCGCATGGCATTTTTATAAGCTAGTTTTCTATTTAGCCCTGTTTAAAGTAGTTTGTGCTCTTTTAGTAGATTCTTAAATGATGTTGAGGATTAGTGGTTAATAGCATTATTTACACGTGTATTTGCCAAGACATTAAAAGAAAAGCGTGTTTATTGAACTAAAAGCACTTCTCAAGCACAAAAGACTTGGATATGCGTAAAAACTTGCTAATTTACAGACTGCCGCTGCGTTTGTCATTATTATTGCTAAAACAGCAGCCCTGCTTCCTCCGGTAAGAAGCGAAGCTCTCATCAGCGTAATAGAACTGGTTCTCAGTTATTAAAATATTGAGTGATTGCGAACACGAAGCATCACCGGGAGCGCACATTGAACATGGAGACAATAAAAGCCATTAAGCGAATCAAAGGAAGGATGGTTGCCATGTTGTCTCGTCGCAGAGGAGCACCTGTGGGAACTCTTGCACACCTGTCTGAAACACCCATCCGCCGGCCTGGGGTTAATAGATAATCAACAGCAGCCTTCACACGCACACTAAGGCAAACAATTATCCATACCACCACAATTAACAGCCTCTGCTAATTAGGGGAGCTGTGTGTGCGCTTCAGTCCCTTCCTGTATGCGTTTATGCATGTTTGTGTGAGCGTGCGTGTTGTTTTTCTGCACGCCTTTCATTTCACAGTCAAATATAAAAGCAGTGTGCTATCTCAAAAGCTCTGCCAAATGTTGTCGGACAACACAGGGTCCCTGAGCGGCCCACCAGTTGTAGAACAATATGAGGCGAGACCAAAATTGGTGTTAATTCATTTTTAGTCGATGCACATCTGAAGTCGGTCACAAGCTTTCTTTAGACACAGAGCTGTCTGTTTCGGGGTTTCTCCATCTGCTGTTTTCGGTCCCTGTGTATAATAATGGAAGAGAATTGGGAACTAGAACGTTTATTTAACTCCTTTTAAAAGCCTTTTATTTATCCTCAGACGTGTTTTTCATGAGCTCGCGTTACTTAGACAAGACTGGAAATGGCATTTCTTTTGTAGCGTTCGCTCTTCATTTGTGAGCTGAGCAGAAAGTGTATGAGGTTTAATGAAGGACAGTTGTTATTTACAGACGTAGCTGTCTTTTGTAGAACAGCCATACACATCTAGGCAGCTTCAGGTTCAAAACATGCACGTCTTCAGCTGGTTCAGAATGCTGCGCTGTCATGTCTGTGCTTCTAGACACTTTACGAAATTAATTAGATTAATAAATGTTTCATTATATTTATATTACAGTACGTGCTTGTTTTTTTTCTAAAAGAAATTCATGCTTTTATTCACAAAGGATGCATTCAATTGATTATAATGGACAGTATATACATTTTAAAGTGCCCTATTATGGATTTTTGAAAATTACCCTTCATGCATTTACATTTGCATTACGTTTAGTAATTTAGCAGACGCTTTAATCCAAAGTGACTTACAAATGAGGACAATAGAAGCAGTCAAAATCAACAAGAGAGCAATGATAGTCAAGTGCTATAACAAGTCTCAGTTAGCTTAATGCAGTACAAGTAGCAAGGATTTTTAAATCATATAATAAATTCAAAAGAAAATGGAAAAAATGATAGAATAGTAAAAGAATAGAGCAAGCTTTAAAAAAAACTGTTAGGAAATAAATAGTGTGTAAGTCTTAAAGGGGCATGTTTTTTTGTTTAGTTTTTTAAGAATAGAATTAGAATAGAGAGTGCTAGAGTCAAATAATGATGGAACAGATGTGTTTTTAGCCCAATAAAAAAGTGAATGTAAACATCCTCAAAGTCGTACATTTTAAAGTACACCATGTATAAAGTTATTGTCTCGCAAAAAAAAAAAAAAAAAAAGAGTCGACTCTGAGTCATTTAAACAAGAGCAAATTATTTTGGAGTCCTTGAGCATGTAATGTAAAAATAAATGCATATTATAAGACAATGAGAGGGTTGAAGTGGATGACCTTGCATGCATGTCAACCTATTGTTGGGGACAGCCAAAACCTAAATATACACCTTTCATAATCCATAATGGGGTACTTGCTTGAAGACTTAAAAGATTTTTCAGCACAACAGTTTTTAACGTTGTTAATAAAAATTAATGTTTCTTGTGTCACTGTAGGCTGGAGTAATGATTGCTTAAGTTCATCTTTGCCATCACAGAAATAAATTACATTTTATAATATATACTGAATTGGAAAACTGTCTTTTTAAATTATTACAATATTTCACAATATTAGTAAATATTATTTACTGTATTTTTGATCAATTTTTTGATTTGATTTGGTGAGCATAAAAGTTTTTTTTGTCAAAAAAATTAAAACATTATACCGAAACTAAATTTTTGGTAGAGTATTTAAATAAAAATTAAATAATCGTGATATATAATACTCAATACTGAGCCACACGGTTGGAACAGAAGATGGAAGAAGATTATTTAACATAAAAAAAAACCTGCTTCTTGAACTTGAAGTGAAGACATTTTTGTCTCCATCGCTTGCTTGTTTCCTACCCATCTTCTCTTTCTGTCTTTGCAGATGCCATCGGTCACAGGATTGTCCCCCATTCGGGGTCCAGAGTCCGGAGGAACTAAAGTGACCATAATGGGGGAAAACCTGGGAGCAGGCAGCAGCGTCAGTGTGCTTTTTGGGAACCAGACCTGCGAGTTTTATGAGTAAGAATCAGCCTTATAGAGCTTTTTTAAGAAATGTAGCTTCTCAAAAATAAATCTACACTAAAAATATAATACAATAATAATAATTAATAATATAGCTTTATTCATATATATGTTCAGTTAGTGTGAACAGTGCATATTGAAGCTAATGTTAAAAGTCCCATACCTTCATTTACTGTACTCTTCACTTTCTACATGCCTTCTATCAATCAAAGAGAGTTTCTGATTATTTCAACTTCCTTTAAAAACACTTCCTCTAGATTTCCCCCAAGTTTTTAACTCTGTTTGCTCTTCCTCTCTCTAATTTTGCTAGCACACTCTGTATGTAAATATCATACCCCCGTCAGGTGTCTTCCTATATCTCCTCATTTTCCTCTCACTCTCTCTCTCCAGGATCTGTATTTAAAGATGAGGCTGATTGTAGTGCTTTAAGACGTGAGAGAGCGACAACTTTAATGCGATATCAGCTAATTGCAGATTGTTATTTTGCCCTGTGTTCCTGTGGAAGGCGGCGTTGCAAGTGTGTGCGAGGGTGCAATAAGTAATCGCTTAATGCTCTCTAATAGGCTGCAGAGGGAATGACTAATGCTCACTTTGCACAGGTAGCACTTTCAGTGAGAGCTGTAAGAAAAGACTGCAATTGAAAGAGAGCAGAGAGCCGCCCACTAGCGCCATTCATATATAGTGTGTCTGAACAGTATGTCTAGCCATCTGTTATTAAGTTAAAACTTTGTGTCGTGCTTTGTCTCTTTCCAGAATCTGATTGGTTTGTGTCTGTTTGCTTTGTCCTCAGACGGACTATGATGGAGATCGTGTGTTACTCTGCCCCTTCTCTGACGGGTGTGGGGCCGGTTCAGATCAGCGTGAGCGTGGATCGTGCCCAGGTCCGAGAGAGCCTGACTTTTGAGTATATAGACGACCCCACCGTTCAACGCATCGAACCGGAATGGAGCATTGCGAGGTAAATGTACATATATGATGCAGTGTTTTAGTATTGGGTTGTGCAGATCAGCTAGTTTGGCCATATAGCTTGCATTGAAATCACTATTAGCAAACACTTTTGACTTTTGAGGCTGTTGATTCTCACACTACTTGAATGGATATCAGACACATTCCTGAAAGTAACTGATCTGATTCACTGAATGGAGTTCAGCAGCTTTGCTCAAGGCCGTAGGTTGTTGTGTTATTCATGAAAATTAAAAAAATGGCTAACTTGCATTCAGATAAATCCTTTCGTCTTTAAAAATAAAAAAATGAACACCATGTCATGGTGATCATGTGGATGGCTTTATGAAAGTAAAGCTTTTATAAGTCACTTCTGAGATCTCAAATAGAACTGTTTCTTGCTGCTGAAGTCTTAAAATACATTTGCACAGTTTGTAGAGTATGTCTCATTTCTGACTGTAACTATTTAATGGACCGAAAAAAGAAAAAAGAATGTGATGTGATATAATTTTGGTGAACTATCCCTTGGTGTATTTCACTGTACAGAACTGGACTGATTATACAGAGCTTTAACATATTCATATCAAAGTGCTGCACATGATTATATACAGTATTCAAACTGAGACAGAAATAGAATGTGCTGAGAATGGTTATATAAGTGGTGCTGAGTTACAGGTTCATTGCAAGCTGTTAGAGAGCTAGAGAAAAGCAGAAAGAAAGTATTTTCACCTGATCTAACACAAAGATACATAACATATTATCATACCCACCAAAGAAACATTGTATTGTGCAAAGGTTGCTCTTTCATAGCTCTGAAGATGTAAAGGGATAGTTGGGGCGAGTGCCCCATGCCAGGGCATCAGTAGATGGGGTCACAATGCTGTATCTGTTTTACCAGAGCGCTGCACACACTAAACAGAACAGCATACGAGCGGCGCCTGGCTAATGAAGTGCTCAAGAGTAAACAACTGAAACACCTAGAGCTAGAGCTCCTCACCCATTCCACTCCCAGACGCTCGGCTCTTTTGTTGTGCTTTATCAAGCCGTGGACATTCCCAGAATGCTAAGCAGAATCACCGCTGCTCCTGTTCCTTTAGTGTTTTCAAAGATGCATCTAGTATGTTTGATTAGATCAATTGAAGCCAGTTAAAAGCTTCTTTAATCAGGACCTTCTCAAAAGCTTATTATCTTCTAAGCATCACAAAGAAGCAAGTTTTAAGGGCAATGTTTGATTCAAGTGGAGATGAGTTATTTCTGTCAAAGTTTTTACGTTCACCCTATTCCCATTCATGCCATCTTGTGTGTTTTTTTTTAGCGGACACACACCTCTGGTGGTGACCGGGACTAATTTGGATGCCATACAGGAGCCGAGGATTCGGATCAAGTACGGCGGGCGGGAATCTGTAAATGTGAGTAGCTTCATTTGTGTTATCGGTGGTTCCTCAATTATCCACTATCACTTTAGAAATGACCTTAGTTACCTGAGCTCAGGGGCTTCTGGGAGAATGGCTCTCTCGTTATGGGCTGATATCTCTCAGGAGCCGACATGATGAAACCAAATCATCTCAGTTCGAGATGCGAGATGTCGGGGATGCACAACCTTAGGAAGTGGGATGCTCTGTATGCAGGTTTGAGTTAATTAGCGGTGACTTTCAGAAGAGAGAGGATCACAGTATCTGTGCGCTACCTTTTTTGGGATGCATTAGACTAATTTCTGTCTTTTCTGTTGACCCACGGAGGTGGGATCCGTCGTGACTCAATGCCACAGCTCCAGAAATCTCATATGTCTCCTACCCACAAGCCTCTGCGTGACCTCTTTTTCAAGCTGTGTATCTGTAATTTCGACTAAGTACCCTGCTGAATTATTCAGTCTGGCAAAGTGATGCGGATGAGGCATTTAATGTGAGCATTTTACTCTGCTCATACCACCTTTGTTGAACTAGAATTTTTGAGCATTATTTGCAGAATCCAGCATAAAATCAGCTTGATACAATGTGCTATTGGAGAATTGTGGCCAGTTAAAGAGGGTTGTATTTGTTAATGGGTTTTAAAGGAAGATGAACTGCAGACAGAACGGCTTGGTCAGCATAAAGACATTCCAAAATTAATAAGGCCCAAGGGCTGAGGAGTCAGTACAAATTTAATTTTCTTGCCTCTGCAGGGGGTCCAAGTTTAATTAATGGAATAGGATTGGTCGGTGTGGTCAGACAGAAAGAAAGCCAGTGGCGTCTCATATCTTCTATTGTATTGTATTATCCTGCTTTGATTCATTTGTATTATTTTGTAAATTTAAAGTATATGTTTGTACACGTGTGTATATATATATGCATTTAACACACTTACCCCACCCTAGACCTACAGTAAGTGGGTCACATGATTTACATTTTTGTGTGAACAATTCCTTTAAAGTAAACGAGAGAGGATGGAAAATGCCCATAATGAAACTAAATTAAGAGCCAAAAAGTACAAATGTACAAAAGGTCTCTGCCTGTTTGCATATCTTCAAGCAATATATGTGTATAACTTTTTTCAAGTGTGGAAGTGTTCAGAAAAGCACTAATCACACATTCTCTGCCTTCACCGAGGTGAAGACTGCTATAGTCGTCCTTTCTCTGTTCCCAATAGCATAACTGCACTTCAGTCCCCAGCTGTACAGATGTACCCATGTGCCGGTAGTTCTCCTGAAAGTCACTTTTAGTAAAAGAGACGCCGACTGCGCAATGAGGAGTGACAGAAGCCCCGCGTTCCTCCACGCTTCACAGAGCCCAGAGCTCTTAAAGGGACTCCTGAAATATGTTGTGTGGGCGCCGTCTGATGTGTCAGGTGCTAGTGCTGTCTCTTTCTTTCTTTCACTTTCTTACTTTTTACAACCGAGTGAAAAAAAACAGAGGTAGACAGAGAAAGGTTGGCTTTCGCCTTTTAGGCATGATCACCAAAGACTCAACTGGCTTTAATTCCCTGCATTTTTATAACATATTTATTTTTTCATCCCCCGTTTTCCTCTGTATTTTTGGGGAGGGAGATGGGGAACAAAACAGCCGCAGAGTCTGGCAATCAGAGCCGAGCACCTGTCAAGGCAGCCTTCAAACTGTCATTTGCCTCCTCCCCAAATTGCTTCTCTTCCTCCTCTCCTCCCCTCCCGTTACCTGGCGGGGTTCTCAGAAGCCGAACGACCAGCAGACAATTGCCTTTGTGCATCCTGCTGTACCTGTCACCAACCCGCAATTGAGACATTAATCATTTTCCTGATTATAGCTAAAAGATTAGTTTTTCTACCTTTGTCTTCTCTCGAGGAGGAGAAGAAGAAGAAAAAAAACCGCTTGACACGTGCACCGGCGGAGAGATTCGGTAATGAAGTCTGGAGATGGATTTCTAAAGCATTGCGCGCCGCTATCTGAGCCGATCACAAAGGCACTTCAGTTTTTTCCTTCTAAAACGAAGCGATCAGACGCTCCCACCAATCAGTGTCAAAGACCTCCCCAGATACCTCGGATAAGAGTGCGCTTGCAAAAAAACCAACATGAAGAACATGAACTATGGATGATAAAAGCATCTTAGCATTTAACAGAGCCAAAGGCGTTTTTTCTACAGTCATGCAGATGCTTATAGTTGTTCTACATTCACCCTTATTTCCAGCCCGTCTAATTTTTTTGCCATTGTATGGTTAAAAGCGCATGTACTTGAAAAACGAAGGGCATAATTCAGAGCTGGTGGGCAGCTCTGCTCCGTCGTTACCATGAAACATTTTATTCTCCTATGTCAGTTTGCAGTTATTTAGTCTAAAGGTATTTGCACACTGTAAAAATCCTTGCACATTTAGTTCAAAAAAATTGTAAATTTTATTTTTATTAAGTGGCTCCAGTATCACTAGCAAAGGATTGGATGGACTTGATATTTCTAGAGACAACTAAATCATCCTGAAGGCTTTTTCACAACTGATTAATTAACACACATCGGACTCAGTGTGCAAGTTTTCAAATTTTTAATTTGTAATATTAATTAAAGGTTGCAATAGGTGGTTGTCTTCAGAAACATTCTCTTCACATCCCGATAAGCAATCATGAAGTGGTCTAAACGTATTTATATGTATTTATGTATTCTGTTGAAGGTGTAGGACCAAGAAATGTTCGTCCAATCAAAATGCTCAGTCTCAGCATTACACACAATGTTGTGACTTTCGTTCCTGCCAGATGATGTGTGTGACGTGACATACATGTATTGTAGAAATGCTGTCTTTGGTCAACTGATGTGTGTGTTTGTGTGTGTGCATTCAGGGGCCGTGGCTTTGGACGGCGATTGCAGAGAGGGTGGGACACTCACTTTTTAGTGCTATCAGGCTAAAGTTAGCATTTTCCATTTTGTTGTGAAAGCCTGGCAACCCTGTTTCAGCAACTCAAAACCCTAACCCTAACAGCATTGACTACAGAGCCATAGTCCTATTTTTAGGCAACCATTTAAAACCTGTCTTTTGTTTTTTTGAAAAAAAACAAAAAAAAAAAACAGTTGAAACATTCAACATATCTTCTTTTGCGTTCCACAAAGGTAAAGAAAGTCATACAGGTTTGGAACAAATGACTGTAACCGATAACAGATAAATAGGATGTGTAACTGATAACAGAGTTTTCATTTTGGCTGAACTATCCCTTTGAGACATTAGTACAATTTTCATTGAGTAACTTGAGACAGATTCTAGCTTGGAGCACCAGCTCTATGCAACTCTTTGTCCTAGAGCAGAAGAGAGATGCTTGGATTCATTAGTTTAGGCGGGTAGACTTTGCTTTGTGCTGAGTCATGTGTCAGTCCATGGAAGAACCTGAATCCAAATTATTTCAGAGAGACAGAAAAGATCCCAATTATTTCCACAGCCAAATACCTGCAGCTACTGCAGCCTGGCCATGGAAGGACAGGAGAGGAACTCAGATATTATTAGTCTGGTGCAGGCCCTGAAGTACAGCAAAAAAAAAAAAAACATTTGGTTTTGACCCACTCAGTATCTGGATTTCTTCTGCGTACAGCAGGGTTTATTTAAATACAATTAAAACCTGCTAATTAAATCCAGCCATGTGGAAAGCTAAAATTTTTCCCCACTGTTGGAAAACTGATAGCTTGATGTGGGCGGAAGTGATGAAACAAACTGGTACAGCAAGACAAAATGTGTGACAACAGCCAGTGCGTGCATCCAGCCAGTTTGAAACAGATGGCATGCAGAGGCAGCGCTAGGCTCTTCCAGGCCGTGCCAGGTTGGTTGTGGCCACAGCATCTGTCTCTTGACATGGCACTGCCACGAAGGACAGAGAAACACACATACAGTTCAATCACATTAGACCCTATATTGTCCTGCTAAGCTGGTGTTTAGAATGGCTTTTTAATTTAATAGCACAAAGGTGACTAACAGTACACTTACTACAGCAACAATATCCCTGAAGTTAGTCTGGTTTAAGTGTCTTGCCACAGGGGTGGTAGTTCATGGATCAGCGCTTGTGGGCTCAAACCTGGCAACCTTCAATCACTTAATCCTACTCATTTATATATCAATGCTCAATTGTTCTAATCAGAAACTACAGCAAACATGTAAATGTTGAGAAAAATATTGCTACTTAAATTAACTTTCTTTTTTATATATATTATAAAATGGTGATTTATTCCTGTGACGCAAGCTGATTTTCATCATTACTTGTCTTTAGAGTCACATGGATCCTTTAGAAATATTTTCATGCGATTAACGCTGTGCTTACGAAACTTTTATAATGTCTATAATAACAAAGTGAAAAACAGCTTAATATTTTTTGTGGAAACTTTGATACTTTTGTTTCATAATCCTTTGAATTAATAAAAGTTCAACAACATTTATTTTGAAATAGAAATATTTTTCCTGCCCCCCTACTGAATTAAATTATTAATTTTTTAAAGATGAAAAAATTTTACTGACCAAAAACTTCCAAATATTAATTTTAAAACCTATTACACTCTGAAAAAGATCCAATGTAACAATAACAATGTTGATAAATAAAAAATCCTTTAAAGTAATCCATTAATAAATGCACAGATATAAAATGCACATTTTAATGTTTATATCGGAAGTATCTTGTCATTTTTCTGTATTCAGTGACTGATTGAAACTCCTCTAAGAATCATTTTTTCCACAATTTGACTAGATCTGTATTTCCTCCGCACCCTCTCAGTTACATCACATGGGGTGTGTCTGTGAGTCTGTAATGGGATACAGGTTTTGATGACAGTGTGACTTTAGAGTTATGAATCGCATTCATTTTAACCAGATTCAGCCCCTCTGAGCTACAAGAGAGCTTCTGTTATCATGGAAACACTATGTGTAATGTAAAGTAACTACAGAAGAGATCCACGGTTGCGATGTCAAATGTTGTTCAAATCTACACGCTGTGTTCTGTCAGCTGCCTGAGAGTTGTAATTTTAGAAGAAACTTTTTTATGTTTGACTTTCTTAGAAAAATGTAGTAGGTTAGTTCTTCTATAGATGCTTGATATTTTGTGCTATTTGGGGATGTTCACAACTGGTATAACCACAAGTTGCAGGTTCAATCCCTAGTTCGAGTTTTTAAAGAATATTTAATGTAAAATAATCTTTCAGAGGTACAAAATTGTTACCGAAATCCTTACAGAGGCTGTGTTTTGCTTGCATTTGTCCGTTATTGTTCTTTTAAGATCTCAGTTCGTTCCAGGAATCTGGCCTCGAGGACAAAAGCGTTTTCTTCGTAATAAACCCGTAGTGTTTACGTGTTATTGCACCGATTTAGAAAGCAAGTATAAGCCAATACCAGTTAATCACTGACAAGGAAAACCATCTCAATTTCAGAACTGACAAATATCACTTATATACACTTCCTCAAGGGCTGAGTGAAGAGGAAGAGCAAAGGAATGAGGAACCAAAAGCTATGGAATGAGATGCACCCTCAATCTTGCCAAATCAAGTTGTGTGGTCCAAAATGAGTTAGTATCGATTGCGGCTCTGCTGCGAGGAGGAGGTGTGGTGCTCGCCGGTCCTGCCGTTTTGAAGATATTTAGCTCTAATTAGTTTCTCCCTGAGCGTCAGGGAGAAGAAAGAAATGAGATGAAAACCTCCCGGCACAGTCAGAGTT